>NC_056727.1:343330133-343435133 GCF_019279795.1 Protopterus annectens
TGACTTACTATCCTTAAGGTTGAGTACACTAGCTGCAGTGTGTTTACAAATATGTTATATAGTTCCAGTGAGGGACTTAAATATATTACATTTTTATAAAATTAAGTTAAATTATAGTAATTTACGTGGGTGATCTTATCAGAAAAGATTATAGTAAAGTCTGTATGTGTTAACTATTCATACAGTTTCTTCCAAGTGATATACTTCTTTTTAAGCTTTGTGTGCTGTTTATGTGTACAATTCAAAATGAATAACAAATATTACAATATAATAAAACGTCATGTATGTGTTGATACCTTCTAAATTCATTAGGTACTTCAGTGTACTTTTAATATTTGTTAAAACTATAAAAGCACTTTGCCATCTCATAAATAGTGTGCTGGTTACTTTAAGTAGCTTAGGAGCTGACACCACACCCATACTGTCTTGTTTTAGTGCTGACATCACTCATGACTGTTTACTTTCATTTTGTGCTGTTAGAAGGTTTAACACACTGTAATGGATTCTAACTGAAGAACCTTCATTCAGGGGTGGTAAAATAAGAGTTCCCAGCTCGTGACCATGGCGGGAAGACAAAAACAAAGTAAGTGAAGTTTTTAGGGCTTTTTTTAAACTCAACACCAGCTCATTGAACTTCTATTAGTTTTCTTAACATTAAGGGCAGATATACAAGCCAAACAGTTGTTTGTTAGTCAAAAAGGCACTTTTAGCATCAAAGAATAGATAATTACTTTTCAAGGCACTTTTTGACAGTTATTACTATCAGTTTTTATATATTATTATGTGTATTAAATACATCAGTTTAGATATTTCATGCAGCTTAGTGTAAATAATATAAAAAGGAATCATGCTCATTTAAACACACCACATTAATATGTCAATGTAAATACATCATATTCTATACTAGCAGTAAAAGGCAGGTAATTTATAAATGAACTATCTAAACATCATTTAGAGTTATAAAAATCATGACTGTAAGTATTTACACTGTAATAGAGAAAGATATGTTACCTTGCTTTCTTTAGGGTTGTTTCCTTTAGTTTATAAAATGTCCTGCTTATCTTGTATTTATATTGTTTCAAAGACTGACACATGTGTAAAGCATGAATGCTTTCAAAGAACTTTTTTGCCTTACAGAGCAAATAGAAGACAATAATGTTTGTGTTTTTCATATGTCTTTTATCGTTTCTTCTTCTTCTTGTCAGCAGTACTCCATAAGTGACGCTTAACCCCAGATTGGGAGAAATCCATTTCTTCCACATTATCCAAGGTTTTATTAGCTGAAAGATAAGAAACTGTTGCTTGCAGAGTGTCAAAAGTTTTAGGACCTTCAGTAAAAAATATTTTTATTCTTGCAGGGAACAACAAGTGGACTTTAAGTTGTCTTTTTTTCAATTCCTTTATCAGAGGGAGACATTCTTTTCTTGCAGTTATAACTCCAGCAGAATAATCATTATCAAATCTGATTATGTTGTCTTTGTATTTAACTGGGGAAGTTGACCATGCTGTTTTTAAAATAAGTTCCTTGCCCTGTGATGAAAAAAACTTTTCTATTACTGATCTCGGGTGATTTTTTGATTTGATGGTTGATGAAGCAGCTCTTAAGGATCTGTGGGCTCTTTCAATTCCATAAGAAAGAGCTTCAGGCAATTTTAAAACTTCTGGTAACCAGGTAGTAAGGAAAGTCACCATGTTATCTCCCTCTGTTTTCTCTGGTAGTCCATAGATGCGAAGGTTATTTCGTCTGGACCTGTTCTCTAGATCCTCTATTTTATTTTGTAATGAAGCATTTTGTTGTGATAAAAATGTAGCTGAAGATCTTGTTCTGAGAGTCTGCCCTCAGTATCATTTAAGGATCTCTATGTCAGCTATTTGAGACTTCTGTTGCATCATTATTTCTTGTAGTTGCTGTATTTGTTTTGTAGATCTCTCCTCAAAAGTGTCCAGTTTGGTATTCATTTTGTCAAATTTCACTGACAAGTCTTGTATAGCATTTAATAAAGACTGTATCTCCTTTTTCATCATCTGGTCCTGTGTGGTATGCTTAGAAAAGCTAATTTTCAGTAGATTCAGATACCTTCCTTCTTGTTTTTGACAGGAAAAATAAAGTTTAAAGCCAATTTTTTTGCACTGTAGACTTCTAGTGATATTAGTAGAAGTAATTCAACAAAATAGGGTTGTCTACAATATCTAGTTTTTAAAAATTCCTGTCAGAAATATCTTTTGAGTGCAGAGCTGAGAAAAGATGCTGCCAACCAGTCTACATCCTAGCCACGCCCCCACACAGAGCCAATATTGACATGTTGCTGTGATAACCTCATACATTTACTGTTGTAACAGGATTTGTTGCAACATATGTCCTATGAGGGATATGAAGTCAGTAACTGTCACGGCTTTCACCATCTACAGAATGCAGTCCTCACACTACCTTCTGCAGTTCACAGATAGATGCTCTGTGGATAACACATGAAACCAAAGGCACTACACACTTCCCAGTCTGCAGATGACCCTACAGATGGGGATTTCCCATAAACATAGAACTGACATGGTAGGTATTAAAACATGTAGGACAGCCATATCCACACACACACACACACACTGTTAAACCAAAATTACACCAAATGTAGTATAGCAGCACTTACAGTCTGTAGTCAGGTCAGGCACACCCCCTATTGTGTGTTGCCCTGTTTCCACAGTGTATGTTGTTAGAGGTAAATCACCAATCCATCTGAGATGCTGTTTGCCAATCAACAGATCTAGTTCCTGCTCACAGTGAATGAAAGGGCCCAACACCAACATGATGTTCCTAGATATTGGAGTGTGTTTCCATGCAATTAGGTATGGGAATGTTACCACAGCTGTTCCACATGCAATCAGCTAGGGGAGGGCTGCAATTCATGCGCAGGCCATCAGCTGATCATGAGCATCATTTAAAATACACATGCTGCTGCCTGAGCAAGGCAGGTGTAGGTCTCCAAATCCACCAGAGAGGGAGTGAGAGAGGCAGTCAGAGGCAAAGAAAAGTCAAGGAGGGGTGGGAGAGTAAAACTTAAGCATGTTTGTGTCACACACCTACCAGCAGAGGGTATCAAACCCCTGACGACTATGTAGTGCTATCACATTTCTATGCAGTTATTGGATGCACCACATAGGTTACTTATTGTGGAGCCCTCAGAACATATATGCGATGGTGAGTGTCATCTGCAACGGGGATATGGTAGCTATACAGTAGGTGTAGTACACATGCCTGTCCGCATAAACAGGTGCCAGCGTCAACACAGTCACATTCTCACAGGGACGCACACACATTGACATACTTATCATGGCCAGAAATACAACCCATCACTAGTGAGATTGACACAACACAATACTGTGTGGGTGTCACATGCACCACAGGGGTCATATGGAGGTTATATGGGCAAAGGGTATAGGGAGGTGTCTGACATCAGACAGCATGCTTCAGTATGCCAGTGGGGGTTGTAGTGAGTGTGAATGTGAACATATGCATCATACAAGACACACACACACACACACACACACACACACACACACACACACACACACACACACACACACACACACACACATACACACACACACACAAACACACACACACAGACAAGGTGCCAGTACTGACATGCATGGGTTCATTGATTCATGGGTGTGTAGTGGTCAACTGTGCCAGACAACTATACAAGGCTAGGTGATGAGTACACCTTAGCATCAGGCCACATGAAAATGGTCTGCATTGTGGCTCAGGGGTGTAGATTCTGGATTTGCCCATACAAGTGGGTATTGTATTCACCATCCAGTCACCTGGGTGACTTTTGCGTGTGGGCAATGATGTGCATTGCTTGCCATGTATGTGTTCCTTTGCCCATGACATGGATGGTGTCTGTGATGTGCACACCTCTCACATGCATGTACAGTGGCATGTGGACTGTACCTGAGGTGTCTGGCCCTTGTTGTGTACACAGATTATCATCAGATGTGCCAGTCCTGGCCTCATGTGGTGGGAACTGGTAATAGATAGCAGATTTCCCCTGCACTTACATTGATAGCATGCTAACGGCATTCCCTGGTGTCAGTGGCATCTGTCCATAATGGGCATGTTTTCAGGCATGGTATGTCTTTTGTGGGTCACATTTAATGGCACCACAGGTGTTGCAGATGTCCAGTGGGGAACATGGGGGAAGGTGCACTGTCTGCATGTACGTGCCTATTGTACAGATGCACAGGGTGCCATGCCCTTTGTAGGCCACTGCAATCACTCCATAGTTACTATCAGTGAGCAATATGCAGTGTACTACCAACATAGCGGCTGTTGCCTAGGCAAGTGTGTGTGTGTGTGTGTGTGTGTGTGTGTGTGTGTGTGTGTGTGTGTGTGTGTGTGTGTGTATGAGGCATGGGTTGAGAGTGTTGTCTGGCTAATACTAGGGTTGCTAACTTTGTTTGCCTGAAATTGATGTCACATGTATGGGTATGGATCTGTATCCCAGCCTCTCAGCTATTTCACATCTGTTATCCCTGTACAGTGGACATTGTGATATATATACTAGGGCCACCATATAAGAAATTTGCAAAACCCACTCAACATTGGGCCCAGTTGTTACACACTCACAGGGTACGAGTTACAAACACAGAAACACACACATGTCATGTCTGGGATTAGAACTCCTACCTAATGATTTGATTACACTACAGCAGTTATAGTATGCGCCACGGAGATTACTGGAGTACTCTTTCCCCAAAGGTGTATTTCACATTGGATGACATCAGCAGGATTGCCAATATAGGGCATTTGAATTGTAGTGAGTGTGGCTATGCTAAAATGCATTGCTCCCTACACAGACTTTGAAACACATACAAAACATTCACAACCGACATGTGTGGGTATAGAACCCCTAACTGAGGTCTATATCACACTACAGCATGAAGCTGTTACAGGATGTAACACAGAGATTACTGAATAACTCTTTCCTCAAAGGTGTATTTCACAGTGAATGACATCAGCAGGAGTGCCAAAGTAGGGTATTCGAATTGTAGTGAGTGTGGCTAGGCTAAAATGCACTGCTCCCTACATAGACGTTGGAACACACACAAAACATCCACAACTAACATGGGTGGGTATAGAACCCCTAACAGAGGTTTATATTACACTACAGCATGAAGCTGTTGTAGGATGCACCACGGGGATTACTGGAGAACTACTTCCCCAAAGGTATATTTCACAGTAAATTACATCAGCAGGATAGCCATAGTAGGGCATTTGAAATGTACTGAGTGTGACTAGCCAAAAATGCATTGCTCCCTACACAGATATTGAAACACACACATAACATCCATAACTGCCATGGGTGGGAATAGAAACCTACCAGAGTTCTATATCACACTAGAGCAGTACGCAGTTATAGCACATGCTATGGAGATTACTGGGCTACAGTCTTCCCAGAGGAGTATTTCTAGGTGGATAACATCAGCAACCTTACCAAAGTATAGCATTCAAAATGTATGTAGTGTGACTACCCTAAAAAGCATTGCTATTGACACAGACAGAGTCAGATAGACATACACACACACTTGCCATGTCTGGGATTAGAACTCCTACCTACCTAATTTATCACACTACAGCAGTACACAGTTATAGGATGCATTATGAAACTATTGGGCTACAACCTCCCCAGAGGTGTATTTCTAGGAGGATGATATCAGCAGCCTTACCAAAGTAGGGCATTTCAATTATAGGGAGTCTGACTACCCTAAAAAGCATAGCTTTCTACACAGACAAAGACACACATACACACACACACACACACACACACACACACACACACACACACAGTTGCCAAGGCTGAGATTTGAACATCTACCTATTTTATCACACTACAGCAGTACGCAGTTATGGCACATGCTATGGAAATTACTGGGCTACAACCTTCCCAGAGATGTATTTCTAGGTGGATGACTTCAGCAGCCTTGCCAAAGTAGAGCATTTCAATTGTAGGGAGTGTGACTACCCTAAAAAGCATTGCTCTCTGCACAGACAGAGAGACACACACACAGTTGACAAGGCTGGAATTAGAACTCCTACCTAACTATTTTATCACACTACAGCAGTACGCAGTTATAGCACATGCTACAGAGATTACTGGGATACAACCTTCCCAAAGATGTATTTCTAGGTGGATGACATCAGCAGCTTTACCAAAGCAGAGCATTTCAATTATAGGGAGTGAGACTACCCTAAAAAAGCATTGCTCTCTACACAGACAGACCCGCACACACAATCACACAATTGCCATGTCTGGGATTTGAACTCCTACCTAACTAGTTTATCACACTACAGCAGTATACAGTTAGGGTACGTGCCATTGTGATTACTAGGTTACAACTCTCCCAAAGGTGTATTTTACAGTGGATGCCCTCAGCAGGCTTGTCATAGCTGGGCTATGGGGAGGGCAGTGTCTGTGTGCATGGGCCATAACCCATTCATCTAGAGGTTGACACACCACATGCAGGCACACACAGGGTCATATTTCATAGGTACGTGTATACACCTACTAGATTACTACTTCTTTGTACAGTCATGTTGCACAGCTAGCAAGTGCACCACATAGTCTGTAATGCTGACAGATACTGGTGGCTAGTATGTGCAGTGAGTGACATCTGAACCTCATGTGGTTGGGGCCCTTTGACTGTGTGCTGGGTGGGACAGGCCTGGATGGCCCCTTGTCAGAGTTACCCTCTTCCACACATCTATGTATGTCTACCTTTGGCTTATTATAGTGTGTTGTCCTTACATATATATCTGTAATCCTATCCACTGTGTGTGCAAGGCATGAGTGTTGCATACTGATGACTGTCTGCACTAACAACTGTGGCTGACAGATATGTCTGGTCCACTGGTGTTTGCAGACATGGCCTTCATGTGTTTAAGTGTGTGAGCATGCCCAGTACGACCTTTCAGTATGTTGTTGACTGAAATTGCCTTAATTTCTCTAAATGTGTGAGCATGCCCAGTATGCCCATTTGTATTTAATGTGTGGGTTGAGTCCCGGTAGTTTGTACTGCAGTGCTGACTTTTGTGTTGTACACTGACAGGTAGCATGCTGTCTCTGCAGGGTATCCATTGAGCATTTAGCATTGACTGTTACTACATTTCTGCATAAGAGGGGGGAGTTCACCTGACTATTTCTACATTTCTACACAGGATTGGGGGGGCACACCTGACTGTTATTACATTTCTACGTCAGATGGGGGGCACACCTGACTATTTCTATATTTCTACACAGGATTGGGGGGGCACACCTGACTGTTATTACTTTGCTATGTAGGATGGATGGGCACACCTGACTATTTCTACATTTCTACACAGGATTGGGGGGACACACCTGACTGTTATTACATTACTATGTAGGGTGGGGGGGTACACCTGTTTATTTATACATTTCTACACAGGATTGGGGGGGCACACCTGACTGTTATTACAGTACTACATAGGAAGGGGGGCACACCTGTCTATTTCTACATTTCTACACAAGATTGGGGAGCACACCTGACTGTTATTACATTACTACGTAGGGTGGGGGGCACATCTGTCTATTTATACATTTCTACACATAATTGGGTGGGCACACCTGATGGTTATTACATTACTATGTAGGATGGGGGGGCACACCATTCTATTTCTACATTTCTACACAGGATTGGGGGGCACACCTGACTGTTATTACATTACTGCATAGGATGGGGGGGGGCACGCCTGTCTATTTCTACATTTCTACATATAATTGGGAGCACACCTGACTGTTATTACATTACTACATAGGATGGGAGGGCACATCTGACACTTGTGCACATTTGCTATGACTATACTGGTATGTCAGGTACTTCATTTCATTCTGTATTTTTACATGCTGACTAGAGCCATACCAGTGTATTACAGATCATAGCTTTGGTTGCTTTACATATTAGTGTCTGACTTCCTACCCTTCAGAACTAACATCCCCCTGCCTGACCTGCTGTAGTCTGTCTGTGTAGGCCTGGGGTGGAGGTTAACCATAACCATCATTCAGGGGCCATGGCACAGGCTCTTTTTGGGTTTGTCTACACCTGTCCTGCTGGCTGAGACTGTTGTTGGGTATGTGAACTGCCCTGACTGACATGTGTGAGTCATATGGACACACATGTCACCAGCACATTTCCTGCAGTGGGTTTTGTCACCCTGTGTAGTACTGGCTACTATGGTGACTCCAGTATGTGTTACAGATGTCATGGTGCCACTATGGGTGTCTACCTTCTGCTGCCATAACATTCAGCCACCCAATTTCCTTGCATGCTCACATCCATACCATAGATGCAGGTAACAACACATTCTACTCCATTTGGCAATTGGTAGGTTGATTGACTTACCTTGAGGGTGTGCCAGAATTGCGGATGGTGCTGGAGGGCTGCCTATGTTGGATGCACATAATACACTCCCTATACATGGTTGAGTACAGGTAGTTTCATGTTTGGCATCCCTTTTACTGTATGTGCAAGTCAAAGAGAGGCGTCATTCCCTGTGTCCCTACTGTATCAGTGTATGTGCTATGCGTTGACTCTTTGCCGCAGCCTCGGCATACTGGGCATGCCTCCATCTGCCAACTGGGACAGGCTCAGGTTTTTCCTCCTCTGAATCACTGAGCAGGCCTTGGCATTGGTGGGTGGTTGTGTGTCCCTGCCCCATGCTGTTCTTGCTGCAGCTGTTTCTACAGGATCATATTGTGTAGCATGGCACATACCATAACAATTTGGGTACATGTAGCTGGTGAGTACTGCAAGGCTTCATCAGATGTGTCCAGACACTGGAACTGTGACCTGAGCATCCCAAAAACATGCTCTATTATACATCTGGTCTGTGTGTGTGCCTCATTATGGCGTTCCTGTTCAGGTGTGTGTGCATTTCTGATGGATGTCATCAGCCACGGCTCCAGTGTATAACCAGCATCCCCCACTAGGTGACCATAGGGGGATGTACCCACTGGCAAATCTCTGGTACAGTTCCGTCAGAAGCCATATGTGGGAATTGTGATAGCTTCCAGGGCAGCCAGCATACACATTCATTATAATGCCCTGGGCATCACAGATGACCTGGAAGTTGATGGAGGGGATGCCCCTGCAGTTGATGTAGGACCTACCATGATCACTGGGTGGTGCTTTGATGCATATGTGCTTAGACTGCACACACACATATGCATCAAAGCACCGGGTGGTGCTTTGATGCATATGTGCATGCAGTCTATAGCACCCACTATCTCAGGGTATTCTGCTATTTGGTGGAAGAGACACATATTGCTGGCCAACACCTCACAGGTGTTGGGGGAATATATGTGCTCACTGGCATGTGCTGACATGGCATCCAGGAACTGGTGGAATACTGTGAATGCTGATGCCTGTGAGATCCCCATGATATCCCCAGTTGAGCTTTGGGAGGTTCCTGTGGCTAGTATTCCTAGGCCTAGACATACATTGATATCCACTGGGATGGGTTCCCCTCGGTACGCTTGGTGTGTCAGGTGTGGTCGGCACAGCTCAACAATTTGCTGTAGGAGGTGTCTGTCCACCCTATAGTGCTCTACTATCTCCAGCTCATGTAGCCCCTGGTAGGTTACCCTGGGTCTGTACACTCTTCTCCATCTCCTCACCGTGGGTTGATTGGCAGCATTCACATCCTCACCACCATCAGCCTCTTGCACATGTTGTTCTATGTTGCCTGCTGCAGCCCTTCTCATTTTGTAGGTTTGTTTGTTAAAATTTCCCCGCTTGTATACACAGGTGGTGTAGAGTTTGGGAAAAGCCAGAAGGGAAGGTATTTGCATAGTTTATAGTAATGTTCTGGGCTGGACTGCTTCCTGTGTAATTGGTTGATTCTGATACATTTCACCTGCCAGCTATGCTAGTTCTCTTTGATTACCTTCCTACTGCTGTTTTATCTTCCCATTGCCTTCCTGTTTAAGCCCAGGGGCACGCTGCTCAAACAGAGTGCTCAAATATGCACAGTGCTGCTATTTCCTGTTTTTTTTTCTTTCTTTTTCTTCCTTTAAAATCCAGTGCGCTGCGTGCACACCTGCTTAAGCAATGTAAGGAGTGCTAGGCAGATTCAGATACACCCCCAAGCTTAGCTGTGCTAAGCTAGGAGCAAACCTAAGCCACGGGGCTCCAATCCACATACAGTATGCCTGACACCCCCCCATGATGTCACCTAACTCCTAGGCTTGCATCAAGCTATTCCTACTCTTACACTGTTGGGACCTGACTCACATGCTGGGGAAAACTGGGATTCACTATCATTCCCCTCATTTGCATAGGATTGCTTGCTAATGCATAGTTACAAGTCTCACACTGAGCCTCCCCCCTTAGTAACCAGTACTCACTGGCCATGTTGTCTTCTGCCTACCATTGACTTGCATGGCAGAATACTGATTTTAGTTAGAATGCTTCATTTAGGTTTATTTTGTTATTTCCCCTCATCCCATTTCTGCTCCACTGCCCTAAGCTTAAACATCCGAGATTGGCTAAAAAAATAAAAGTTGATTTTTGTTTTTATTTCACTGTTTGCAATGCCAATGGCCTTATACTTGGCCATTGGCATGGTTACTACATGATATGCAGCCTTTATTTGGAGCTGTCACAGCTCCGTTTTGGATTTTGCAGAAATGTACTCGGTTACTAACTGAGCACATTTCTGCAGATTGCACTAGTCCTGCATGGCCAGTTGCAAGCTTCCTGGATTGCAAAATCCCCTTATTTGCATAGATTTCTCCTGCAAATTGGGTGATTTGCATACAGGGGCTTAGTCTGTGCAGGATTAGTGCATGAGCGCTTGTGTACACCCCTGCAGGCTGTTCCTGGATTGCACGGCACACATAGTGCCTGCTAGAGCTCTTGCACCGATCTTGCACGCTTTGTAAGGTATAGAGAATCCAGGGGTCAGTGTTCTGAGTTTTTGATGTTGTGAGTTTTCAGTGCTTTGGATTTTTGATGTTATGGTCACAGTGTTTTGAGTGTCAATGTTATTAGACTTAGATGTTTTGAAGTAAATCCATATATATATATATATATATATATATATATATATATATATATATATATATATATATATATCTACTGTATATTAACAGATTTTTTTTTTATTAAAATTTCAACATATGTAGTATATAGCTGGAAAATGCAAGCCTACCTTATGGAAATCAGTAGTCTTCTGTACAGATAAATCCCAAAATAGGATATTCTTCTGTGTTACCCACATAAAGAAGTCTCCTCAAATTCATGTTCCCTAGCTGCACAGTTCCTTTTTTATGCTGTAGACTTATGGCTGTAAACATAGTGAAGATGCAAATGAGGTATGAACTCATTAAATTGCTGAACCCCAAATACTTGGCTCCAAGATAAAGATGTAAACATAGTGCAGGCACTCCCTCCCTCCATCAGTGTTTGTTTATAATGGGTTGTAACTGTGAATGATTACTGGTAGGGACAAGGAAAACACAACTATTCAGACTCCCCTATCTCCAGTGGGTGTGTCAGCCAGGTCAGACTTACAAAGTATAGAAGTAATTATATCAACGTTTAAAATGTAAGTAAGTGAACACATTTCACAGTTTCTATTCAGTAGCATCCAACCTTCCCTTCATTTCTTGACAATTGCATATTATTGTCATTTAATATCCTCACACATTTAAAGGACAATGTTACAGAATGCCTTATAGACTGCATGTCTTAGATTACTTTTCAGATAAAACAAGAATGAGCAACAAACATAGAGAGCTAAAATAGAGCTATATTTATGCAAGCAATAGTCACAGATGGTTGTGTGACCAGTCAGTGTACTACATCTGAAATTAATACATGTGCAAATAATTCTCATATGTTTTGTTAGTACTGTGGATTATGTTGCAGATGGTTGTATGCACAATGATTTTAGTTCTCTGCTGCAAAATGTTTGTGTGGCAAACAGTGATAAGACATCATTACTGTATTTTGAAGGTTCATTGGAGTGAGAGTTTAAATCCAGACCTGTGTAAAAATATTTAATGTGTATCAACATAAATTGTGTAGTGTTGTTTATTTAATAGATTTATTTTCTTCAGTTCACCTAGGTTTCCCTTTTTTTACTGCCAGTGTTTGCATGGTGTGTGGCTTAGAGCAAAACAATGCAAATGGAGAAACACAATGATCATTAGGTTCAGCTGAGCTTATTTAATTTGTGTGATGCTTAGCAGTGCATAAACCTGGACTAGTGGCCCACACAGGAAGCAAAGAAAACACCTGTAGACAGTGTGTAGACAGTGTAAAGGTAAAAAAGGATATATTGTTGCAGTTTTTGCTTTCCATCAAGCAATGCCATTAGGTGATGTTGCACAGCAGTTAGCAAGCTTCCCTAACACTTGCAACCGTCAAACACCTGCAGACAGGATGCAGTCAACAAATTAAAGTGGATACATTCTATTAATTCTGTTGGGCAACAAGCAACCACGTTAAGTGGTGTTGAGTGGTGGGTACCACACAGATGTTAAGAATGAATAGGGAACTATACAGCTGTCATTTAACTATTTCTGTGGCAGCAGGTGTAAGTGTGCAGCTTTAATATAGATGGTTCTGTGTTCTAATACAGGAAGTCCAACATATTTTACTGCTTGACAATCCAGATTATAGTAATGAACACAAAAGTATATAAGTGCTATCTCAATATTCTTGTGGCAACAGGTGTATGTGTAGGGCTGCTATACACATGGTCCTGGGTTCTAATACAGAAAATTCCAAAAATGTTTACTGTTGTTTCATTTCACATTATACTCAACCTCACTTATAACACTTTAGTCATAATCATAAATAGTGGATCTGATATGAATTATATGTATGAGGGATAAGAAGCCCTTACTGTGTTTTCAGATGTATGACTGTGGGTATAGTGTCTACTATGTTTGTGTAAGTATAATTCTGCTATCTGGACTTGGATGGTCTTCACACTTAAGTAAGACACATACACAAATGAACCTATATACAATGACCTTGTCAGGTCACACAATCACCACAAACTGTCATCTGTATTCACGAATGATTCATGACTTTACCTGAGAAGCATTTCTTCTGTGGCAAAGATGGAAAATTGTCATTCTAGAAGAAAATGTTTTGTCCCTTACACATATGTTTGAATCCCACACTGTAAAAATCAATTTTCTCAGTGTATAAAGCCAAACCAAAAAACTGGCAAGTCATGAAATGTATGCCTCTAGTGCATAAGTGGCAAGTCATGAAATGTATGCCTCTAGTGCATGTCTGCAAAGTTAAATCCCTGAACAGTTACAGCAGTAGACACCCTTCAAACTAATGTAGTGTCAGATTAACCTTCCAATTTCAAACATTGCTTTTGCCCCTGCTTGTCACTGCTGGTCTCCACTTAGCATTGCACAAATGTGGTTGGCATTATTTTTCAGGTTTGTACATTAACAGTAAATGTGATAACAGGAACTGGTGGGAAATCATCATTTCCCATTGTTTTCCTTTTGGGATTAGACATGTCTTACATTAGAGGTGAAGGTGTCTAATTTAGGGTACAGATGTGGGCTGTTCAGGAGTCCAGAATATTTACTGGATTCTTGGTAAAGTACCATAGACAAAAGCTTCTGCAGGGAGACTATTCTGGCTCCCAGTACAAGTCTGAGGCTTGAAATAGTCTTACCAAGGGTATATCCAGTGTGATTGGCATTCCATGCACTGGAGAACAGTGTAGGCACCATTTCAATTACCTAAAAAGCCGAAAGAGGGTTACGCTCAACAGTGGTTGGATGAGTTTCAGACTAGTGACATCCCACAGTTGTGTAAGTATGTTAATAAAGAGAATTTATAATACATAGAAACCTAAATTTTAGGCAAGACTAGAATGCATCATGTTCTTCCTTTCTTTTCTTTTCTTTTCTTTTCTTTTCTTTTCCTTTCTTTCACAGCTTATCCTGAAATTAAGATGAATTGGCAGGCTCATGCTGATCTTTTGGACTGACTGAGAGAAGTAAAGTGTTATTTATGCAGTACAATGGAAGCATTATTGTAGCTTTGAAAGTTAAAGCAAGATTTTTTGTTTTCTATTTGTTTTCTATACAGTAGTAGCAAAGTGACCATGCATAGACTAACTGTAAAAGCAAGTACACATACATAAGTCTGTAGCACAAAGCAACTTTGGAAGTCACATGTAAGACTGTAGTCAGAGGTTATGGATTCAAAAAGCACAAGTAGCAACTATACAATACTGCATTTCTTTAATAATATTACATTAATTAGCCTCTATACAAGTGGCACAAATGCCACTGTGAACTGTAATCTGTATAAGGGGATCAAGCATATCTGCGATATATGCATATTGCAAGGATTACTTTGAGCAATCCATAATTACAGTTTGTAGGTGTTAAGGCGTACACTTAAATATACTACTTCAGATAAAATAGTTGTATAATTGTGATAATGCATTGCATGTCACTCATGGTGGTACTAATTGTATCACTTTTTTCCCCTCACCCCAACCCTTATGTCTTCTTTTTATTTTCTATCATGTGTCATCAAAATGTCTCTATGTCATCCATCTGTAACAAATCAATAAATGCTTCACAGCACAGTAAGATAGGCCATCCCCAGTGTATCAGCCTGTCCTCACTCCACTGGCTCCGGCACCAATGCTTAGCATATCTGGAATCCAACCTGGCAGTACTGCCTCTAATGCCCCTGCACTACCTGCAATCTCAGGTAGCACAACCCCAGCAGCTCGGGCTGTGATACCCTCCAGGTGTACTGGAGGAGGTGGAGAGTTCATCACCTACCAGGAAATGCCAGGGTTGGTTCATAGGGCCATGCACAGCACCATTGATGTACACCTAAGCAGGAAGGAGACTATGCTCTCCCTCATGATCCATAGGAAGAGAAGACATTAAGCACGCCAGCCAGTGGAGTAAGGCAACAGTGATGGCAGTCTTGCGGGTGAGGACTAGATTCTCACTGTCTCTGTGTTTGATAGGAATGAGCTTGCTTTGTCACTTCCCTCACCCCAGTCATGGTTTCCACTAAAGTTTTGTGTCCATCACCATCCCTGTGTCTTGTTTGCCCTGTTTGTTTGCATTTGCTTCCTCACCTACACAACTTACCTGACCCAGAAATACCAATGTCCCTTACCCAGCATTCCTCTTTTACTGAAGTAAAAAAAAAGGACACCTGTCCCACAAAAACTGTTGTCCCATACATAGCTCTCCATTTCACACATGTCCTCTTGACAACTTGATTCAGTCAAATTGGCTATACAACAGGATTGTATTGTTGTCACCCCCTTTGTGGAAGTGACAATCTAAACTCAGCTAATATTATGTCCATATTTTCAGTTTACATTGTTAAAGCAATGGATAGCTATGGTTCTTTCCTACCTCCCTCCTGTACATTTGTATATTGCTTTCCCTTTGTTCTTCGCCCTGCTTGCCCCCCACTTCATCACTTTCCTATCTACCCCATTTCAACACCTATAATCTAGTCAAAAAATATAACCACACTCAACACACATAAGTACCAAGAAAACCAATGGAGACCTTCACTTTTTGGCCTTTATGTTTGTGCAGAGTTTGGCATTGTGCACCAATGGCAAGTGACAGTGAACAGCTCTTTCCTTGGTATGCTTACCTCCACAAAATGTCACTTAAAAACACTATGTTTCATCATAATACAGTAACACATGGTAAAGGTACAGTAAAGTAAAACTGTATTACTTTATTAATACCTCTTTAAAAGTATTGCATGCACCTGGATTCTGACCCTATATCATCAGGGCTCAAAATATATGTGTCAATGCATTTACACCTGCTGCCACAGAGTCAACTAAGAATCAGGTGTGTTTCATACACTCAATAGTAGCTCACAGAATTTTAGCAATGAGCCTCGCATTATGCACTTCTTAACTACTTGCAAACAGGGAAAGCAGTAATAATGTGTATCTTCCATGTGCAAACACTTTGCCAGACACCTCACAAACTCACAGCTTTCCGTTGTGCTATGCAAAGTAAATAATAGCATGTATTACTTTTGCTTACTGTCCATTTACCTTCATGTCATAGAAGTACATGTAGGAAGCCATATCTAAGAAAACGTTGCATATTTGCAATGCAGCCATGTGTTACCTCCCCCCATACACTGCAACCCAAGTCTCTCATTACTTGTTCATAAATATATGAAATACACTACATAAATTAATAATAAATGTGTTATATACCATGCACACCTTAGAATGGCAAAACACATTCAGATTTGTAAATACTTGTAGTATTGTGGACACCTGCTTGCATATAGTTTGTAAAGCTCTCTCTTAAAATATGTCTGCACATTGGGTTACAACCACTGCATACTACACAATGCACATTCATCAGTCTGGTAACATGCAGAACTTGAAATATCTTGACAGCTGAACATGCCTACATGTCCATTTCATGCAGGCCTCCCAGTATCTTCTTTCCAACATCCAGTGCTGATGTCACCCACTATAAGTTGTCCTGCAGCCTTGTTAAAGTCTGACTTGTGCTGTACTGCTTGTGTGAAGTACTGTGTTCTCTAGTTTTTGTACTTAGATAGGTAGGGATTCTGTTCTCACTGCAGTCAGCTGGGGGGAGTTGTTTGTGCACATGCTTGACACTAGAGAGAGCATTTTACACCAGCATGTGGGACACTGCTATTAGCAGTATATCCTCACTGGATACTGCTGATGTCATCAGCTATAGCTGATTTGCAGATGTGCCAGGCACAAGTCACCTCATCCTATATGATACAGATTACAGTGACAGGGCTTTCAGTCTATCCACATAAATCATGGCATGGTTTGTAGGCCCTGTATTTTCTTGGTGAAAAATCATAGGCCTTTTCTATATGGGCACTAATAATATCCTGGCTGTGTGCAACAGACATGTGTGAGTTATTAATGCTACATCCATGTCTTTTACATCTGTTAGATGCCCTGACAGAAGCCATCAAAGGCATGCATGAGAACATTATCATCCTGTGGAACTTGACCAGGCCAAGGCATTTGGCACAAATCCACACTGAGGTATTCACTCAACACTGTCAGATGTGACCATAAACACCTATATCACCAAGTGGGTAGAGCAACGGATCACATATGTGGCATCTAAATATGTTAAAATGTGTGAAGTGACATATATCTGTGGTCCAGTGATCAGGTCCATACATCAAAGCTGTCTGCTAGGCCCTTTCCTGTCCATTATTTAACTCACAGACATCAAGAATGACATACATATACTGTGTCCGAATAGCTGACTGGAGAACTACAGATTGTGGCAATCACTGACTCCAACTATGATATTAGTATAAAACAGACAGTATCAACACATGCCAAGATTGCTGCCACAGCCATGACAACATGACACATGAAATGAAACAAAAACATGGGGGGATCTGATATGTTATGAAAACAAACACACAGCCTAAGGATAATGTAGACATTACACCCTATAATCAGATGAGTAGGTATGTGACCTGTGTCCTGGGGTAGATGGTATATGGAATGTTCACCAGCATGTGGCTACAGTGGTGAATACTACTGGTGGTATTACTCTGATATTGTCCATGATTGCACATGCTTCTTTTACTGCTGTCCATAGACCTGTAACTGTGTCCCACTTGCTGGAGATCTCTGCTGACATTGCACTCATATTCAGGCAAATCAGTTTACTCAGCTTCACAATATGCACCCAACACCAGTTGTATATAACATCCCAGATAGATGTCCTCTCCATTGTTCATGTCAGAATGTTTATCTCACAAAGACATCTTCTCCATTGTTATGTTACCTTATCTGACAGTCACATAATAAATAGTTTTACTGTGATGTCCATACTGTACCATGTTGATATGTGATTAGTGTTCCTGCTACAACTGTCTTCCATTTACATGCCCTTGTCTGCTGTAAATTAGGATATTTCACTTGTCCTCTTTCCCTATGTTCATTCCTATAATTCATCTTTGTGTCCCTGTGCAATACACACACTTCCCCAACTGTTTATTTTACATGACAGTACAGGGGTGGGAGGTTAGTGTAATTGTTAAGGTGCTTACCTTAGACATACAAGGTGCAGGGTTTGATTCTGACATGGGGTAAGTGGCTAAGCTTAAAATGGCCCATAAGGGCAGTTAGCCTAGTATTAACCTATGTACCCTTGCACACCATTTGTACAGAATAGCTGGAATGGGATTTCACAATACTCTGCATTTTATACACTGTCCTGTATTGTGTTTGGACCATACACATTACTATATAATAAACCCTGGTAATTAGTATGTCATTCTGTGCAATTCTGCTAACCTGGATTGCTCTACTGTAAGCAGGTTTGCTATTCATGCTGTTTTACATGGTTTCCTGGTCAGCAATACTGTTGCCGGCCACAAAACTATGCTTGTTTATGGTTAAATGCTGTGCGCAGCATGAATATGTAATTACTGCTGCTGCTCACCACACAAACACTTCAATTCCATGTAGGCTTGACAAGAAGCTTACATGGAGTTTATTGAATCCCACAGTAAGCCTATTAGTAACACTGGTATTTGTTAACATGATAACTTTTCCCCCCAGTTGTTTACTTGAACATTCTTATTTTCCATATATGAGAGGCAATAATTTGGAACAATTGCTTTCTTGTCATAAAAGGTATGATTTCAGGCATGGCTCCTTTCTCAGAAGTGGTTTGAGTAATTTTTCACCATCTGGAAATTGTATTTTTTGTGCATCTGTGGGTAGGGACAAACATTTTGCATCAATCAATAATGACAGAGTTTTTGAAATATAAAGTGTAACCAGATATAAATTTATTAAGGGATTTGCTGTTGTGGTGCTTTTTATGCTAGACAAGCCAAAAATGCTTTTAAACAAATGGTTTCTCTATATTTAAATTATGTTCACTGTACTAGAGAAAGAAGTGAAACATCCTAATGCTAAATTTATTTTTATTGGCATTGACAAGCACTAGCACCACTAATAAATTTTTGGGGGAATTCAGTAAAGCCTACACTATTTTTTGGTGCAATGCATACATGAGCATGAACATTTTTAGATTCAGTAAACATTGCTTAGTGGTGGCCAAGCACTTGCAAGCAGGGAAACATCTGTGCAATGCAAATTTCTGCACTTAAGCAGGTGAATATTATGTAAATGAGGCAGGTGGAGTGATCCAACAAGGTGAAAAGCATCCATGTAGACTCACTGTTTTAGGTTTGTAGTGTACACATGAAGTTTTCATGTACAGGAGTCTACATAGCTAGAAGGGGTTGTAAAATTCCACAGATATTTATTTATTTATTTATTTTACATTTGTTGACCGGGATAGTCCGACTGGATACATGTCCATTTTCAGCGGAGGCCCAGGGAGAAAAGCTCCAAGATAATAATACACATTGAACGTTTAGTAAATGCTAGTTTCAAGCAGATTACAGTCATAAGCAATACCAGCATTTAGCACATATAGTACTTATTATAAAACACTTTACAAAACATAACATTATTTTCAAAGTTAAACATACATAACATTACATTCAGGTTTAAGACACACTGAGCAGCAGTTATACAATTGACCCTTCCTGAAATGGAGTGGTAGAAAAAAGTTTGAAGTAGTTGAAGGTAAGGCACCTAAGAAATAGAGAGGTCACTAGTCGGGGTTAGTGCAAGGACATAAATAATGAGCTTTGAAGATATGGGCATAACTCCCCTGAAAATGGTAGATCACATGCATACATGTGCAAAACATACATTGTGGATGTTTGTAAAAGGAAGGGGATATGTAAAATTATAATAATATTATTTTAATAATTTCTGCATGTTTGCATTATGCACCATATTGCACAAACATGCTTAACAGAAAAAAAAAATGTAAAATACCATTTATAATGTACATTACACAAATATACTGCAGGAACTTGCATTGGGTCCGTACAATTATGCATTCATGGTGTAACCCAGCTGGCATGGCTATGAAGCATGTAGTTTCCAGGCTGTCAGCACTAATGTGTATGCAAATGAAGTACATTTATTGAATCGCTAAAAGTAGCAACTGTGTCCTCATATCCACTTCATGTGGGCTCCTACATGGTGTTGATATTCCCATTAGATGTGGATGACATTGGAGGGGCTGTCCTGTCACTTTTAGGATGTTCTAGTGCTCAACATGCATGTTTGTGTGGCGCACTGCATAGCTCAATATGTTAAGTGAACAGACCACCCAAGTGATAGTGATGATGAAGGTCGCTATCAATTAAAATCAGATATATTCAATTAATAATATATACTTTGAATAAGCAGTGCTGCATGATACGGTGCTACGCGCCACATCCAGCACTAAAGTAGAGTCTTTATATCATGTTAATTACATCCTAGGCAGGTAAACTGCATCATAATTAGCCAAGCCCACATGGTGGATCTACAGCAGAAGTGGATAAAGTATGCATGCACCCTACATTCTGATTTTCCCTCAGTACTCCAAACTATTGGAGTAGAGACTTGGAAATTTTAACTGAGATAATGCTAGGGGCTGCTGCAACTATTCTACATCTGTATGTGCTAGATGGTGAAGTCAGTGCTACTGGTGCTGCTGACAATAGGCCTAGGCCGAGAAGGAGAAGAGTCTTTAGGCCCATGGTAACCTTCCAGGAGCTACATGAACTGGAGACTGAAGACCATTACAGGTTGGACAGGGAGATATTACAATAGCTCAGTGAGCTCTGTCACCTTAACTCAGAGCCAGAGCTAACCGAGAGGAATCCATCCCAGTGAAAACCAACGTATGTGTAGCCCTTAGGATACCAGCTACAAGTACTTTTCAAAGACCAAGTATGGACATGATGGGGGTCTCATAGACATTTGAATCCAGGATACTCCATCAATTTTTGGATGCTATGCTCCCACATGCCGGTGAGCACATATCTTTTCCCCTTGACCCTGAGGTGAGGGCCAGCAATATGAAACACTTCTACCACATAGCACATTACCCTAAAATATTGGGTGCTATAGATTGCACTCATGTACACATCAAGGCACCAGCTGGTGAGCAGACTAGAATCTATGTTAACCACAAGGGATACCACTCTACTAACTGGCAAGTCATGTGCAATGCTCAGAGGATTATCATGAATATGTGTGCTGGCAACCCTGGCAGTTATCATGAATCCCATATCTGACACAGTTCACAGCTGTACCAGATGTTTTCTGGGGGGCATCCCGTGGGTCCATTTACTAGGGGATGCTGGCTATGCCCTGGAACTGTGGATGATGACACCCATAACAAATGCACACGCACCCATGGAAGAACACTATAATGAGGCACATGCACATACTAGGAACATCACAGAGCATGTGTTTGGGCTTCTGAAGTCACAGTTCCAGTGCCTCGATATGTCTGGTGATGCTTTTCAGTATAATCCAGCCGCATATGCACAGATATTCACAGTATGTGCTATGCTACACAATCTGATCCTGTGGAAACAGCTGCAGCAGGAGCAGCAAAAGGCAGGGATATACAGCCCCCCACCAATGCATAGGTCACCACAGCCACAGTCACATGAGGACTCAGAGGAGGAACCGCCTGCTGATCTCCCTGTAGGCAGATGTAGGTGTGCTCTGTACACCTTGGCTTTGGCTAAGGGACAATGCATAGCACTTTCTCTGACAACCTAGGAGCCTAGAGACTGACACCTTACTCCTACTCACATATAGATATTAAAATTGATGCCAGCCAAATCACACATCTTGTGCCTATCCATGTATTGGCTGTGTAGTGCTTTTTTCAGACAGAGTCAGCCCTGAACTACAGTTGTGTCAACTGCTGCACTTGCAATGTAAGTCCATAACCTACACAGTACTATAGTGGATTGTTATGTTATGTCATTGTAGCTATAGACCGGGTACATTATGCACATAACTATACTGGGCTATTTGGACAGAAATTACATCCACATATGACTACAAATACCCATTCCACTAACATGTCACCATTTGTATTCCATAGGCATCATGTATGGAATATTAATGCAGTCCTACTGCAAAATATTACAGGTGCATCATTCAAAGGACATGTTAGAAAGTGAGGTTAAATGATAGTCATTTAAGATAGTGTGTCATAGCAAAACATGGGCTTTGGTTTCCTCACACCTCAAAAAAGCTGTATCCCCTTTTAACTGCCATAAACTTTAATAATCTATGCTGCATGAGCATTTCACACAGTGAGTATGCCACACAGCATCAGGACAATAATGTACAAGCTGAATGTACATTTTATGTGTTAGTTAACTGAGAATAGCAAAGTACATATTTATGCAGGTGATGGTATGAATAATGATCCCCTGTCTATCAAGCAACTGCTGTGGCTCAAAGGATTAAGGCAAGTAGATTGTGTGATGGAGTTCAGGCCTCTAATCCTGAGAAATCCAGATATTTTGCATGTGAAGTAGTAATAATTATTGTTTTACAGACTGTGACTTTGTGTGTGCTATACCAGTAATAACCTGTTTCACATATTAATTACACATTTGCATCTCTGCCGCATATCTAAGACCTATTTAAAAAGTCTTAGGTAATATTGTATAAGTTATTATCAGAAATGTAAAGTTTGGGACTTGAAACTATATAAAAAGGGGCAAACCAATCTTCCACAAACGCAAGTAGTTTAATGTTTGTTTTCTTCAACTTGAAGCCATATATCAGCATGCATATGTTTAAAATTGATCTAGTGCCACCTGTAACATGATGTTCTGTAACAATATAATAACAGCTATGAATGAAAATTGTGCTGTGATGTAACTTAGACAGATTTGACAGGACCATACACAAAACAATGAGCAATAAATTAGAACAACTAGGTATTGATGCACCGTTGATAAGATGGATAGCTGCATGGCTTACATATAGAACATGATAAGTATCATAAAGCAACTGGACAAGTGAAATACTTGTTTGCAGTCAGGAAGTCCCACAGGTCCCTGTCCTCTGCCCCAACTGCTTTAAATTTGTATGTAGATCTATCTTTTCATCTGAGCTGTCCTACAGTCTGTGTACAAATTACTTGAAATTGGGTATACTGATCACATGTGGTACAGACAGGGCTTGTCTGCAAAATAACTTAAGTAAATTGACCATATGGGCACAGGAGCATAATACACTGAGGAACACATCAAATATTAAGCATGTGAGATTTGGACAACATAAATAGAAAGGTGAATACTAAATACATCTCAAAGTGAGTGACACTGTCAATTCACTTATGGACCTGAATATATAGGTAGATGCAGCTTTGAGTTTTACTAATCATATCATAATCCCAGCCTAGAGTACAGCTAAGCATGGACGGGAGTCAATTTATGGAACAGTAAGTCTGTGATGTAAGAAATGCACCTCCCATTTTTGCACTGTTTAGCAATGCACAAACAGTCCAAAAAAAGCCACTGTGCATGCCAATACACTTAGTTAAGCAGAGCACAAATCCATTGCTCCTCATGCAATTTTGCTTAAATAAATATATATATATATATTTTTTTTTTACTATCAATATGTTGAACGTGCCTTGTGTGCAATTTACCTGTGTGGTAGTCGGAATGCAGAAAAGCCTTTGGGAGATGGTTGCAATGTCGACTAAGGAAGACTGAAGACTGGGACAGTGTGGATAGGGAGATTTACCCTTTTCTGCACTGGAGTGCCATCTCAGAGTTGGAATATATAAGAGGCAGGAGTTGTGGGTGGCACAGCCCCCCCATGGGGGGGTGCAGGGGAGCTTGCCCCCCCCCTCCAAAACATGATTGTCAGTGCATTGTAGTACAGACACTGGAGTGAAGGAATCGAATTCGACTTCACCTGCATTGGTGTCTGATCTTTCATACTGTTTCTTATTCTGAACATCAAACATATAAACCACATTTTTGATAGGTTTACATTTTGATGTTCGCTATTTTAATAGTAAACCATATATATATATATATATATATATATATATATATATATATATATATATATATATATACCTATAAAATATATATATATATATATATATACACACACACACACACACACACACACACACACACACACACACACACATGTGTGTGTGTGCATCTGTACTGCCCTACTTACCCAGATCATGGATAGTAAAGCTGCACTACAACACTTATAATGTTGGACAAAAGACCAAAAGGAAAAGCTCAACATTAGATAATGCACTTACAAAAATGTGGAAGTGCTTAGAATTGCATGTGTTGCAATTGGAGGACTATTGGGATATCTGAAGTTCAGAGTTCTGGCAGTCTTCTCTCATGTCATGTGTAAATGATACCACATTTAACTGCAAAACACAGTTTAGAATAAAACACACATAAACATGAGTCAAACCTGTGTACTTGCTGTGGACATCTGAAGAGTGTTGACTCATACCACATCTCCCTGAGACAGCTTTTGGAAACCCTGAAAATGTATGGCATAGCGTATGAATATGTATATATACTATGAAGCTGGGTCTACTTTATTTTGTTGAATCTCATTTCACTGAATTTCATTTCACCCCGACCACATCACTGAAAACACAAATTACTGAAAACTCATTTCACTGAACTGAACTTAGTATATATGACACTGTGTAGAGTACTGTAAGGCAAGTAAAAGGTATATGCCCTTTTCCCTCACTGTAGTGCGATCCTGAAGTTAGTATGTATAGTTAGGAAAGGTGTGTGGTTCACAGCCCCCCACACTGGAGGATGTGGGGGCATAGCCCCCCACCTTGTTTGTTTTATATTTATTTTACCAAAAACTTCAAAACAATACATTTTAAACAATAGACAAACATGTTTACAACACCAACTCCAGAAGATAATATGTACTCAAACTAGGTGACAGGCAATGCCCCCCCCCAACTATATATACTAACTCCAGGATTCCACTACAGTGGAGAAAATGGCATATACCTTTTACTTACCTTACAGTGTTCTACACAGTGCCATATATACTAACTGCAGTTCAGTAAAAAGAGACTCAGTGAAATGAGTTTTCAGTAATTTGAGTTTTTAGGAAGTGGTGTTTGGTGGTGGTGCTGCGGTAGCATTGTCATCTCACAGCTAGACGTTGCCCATTCGATTCTCAGTTAGAGCATCTCCTGTGTGGCGACATGCATGAATGGATGTTACTTCATTGAAGGTTGTGCATTAGGCCCGGCAAGCCAGCACATAAAAATCTACTGACAATCATTAGCAGACTGGAGTTCCACTGTGGCGACCCCTAATGGGGAAAAGCCGAAAGAAGACACACACACACACACACACACACACACACACACACACACACACACACACACACACACAGTGAAATGGTTGGGGTGAAATGAAATTCAGTGATATGAGATTCAACAAACAAAGTAGACCCATGAAGCCATATGTTTGTATCTATGGCAGCAACAATACCCAAATTTACTACAGCCCCTGTGTCTACCAGATGTCACCACACATACATTGACAACTGAACAAGTTGTGTAATGTATTATATTGTGTGTACACTCATTGATAGGGTTAATTTTGTTTTGCCACAGGCTTGTCTTTCCAAATGCAAATATAGACATATGCCCAATATGGTTACTGTTATCACATCTCTAGGCTATAAAAACAGTTCTCCGACTATTAGCCTATAATAGGAAGCAATGCGGCTCTGCAGGCCTCATAAGATGTTCAACAAAGGGCTTGTTTATATTCTCTAGGATTACTTCACCAGCAATCAATTGCAATATAGACTTGAGAGGTGGAGAGTGCAAAAAGTTCTGTGATGTCTAGTGTAGATAGGTAGGGGTTCTAATCTCACTCCAGCCCACTTGCTGTGTGTGTATATCTCCCCAAGGAGCAAGTGTGAATGTTCCACTGACTTCAAACATGCTATTATTTTGCACTTTTTGCCTCTTGCAGTTGATGCATTCCTCCAAACTCTCATCCTCCACAAGGCCTGCTGATGTCATCTACCATAAGATTGCCTGAAGCCATATGAATGTCAAACTTAAGCCATGGCATGTGCTATAAATACTCTAATCTGTCATGTGTAAGACTATATAGTTAGGTCCAGCCCACCTGATGTGTGTATGTGCAACTTCCTAAGAACAAATATAACTGCCACACTGACTTTCAAACAGGTAGGGTTTTGCACTGCTTTGGGCCAAGCAGGTGATGCAGGCCTCCAAACTCTTGTCCTCGACAAGGCCTGCTGATGTCATCTACCATAAGACTACTGAAAGTGATGTTAATATCAGACTTAAGGCATGGTGTGTGCATTAAGTAATGTGATCTGTACTGTGTAAAACTAAATAGGTAGGGGTTCTAACCTCACTTCAGCCAACTTGTGTGTATGTGCTGTGCAGTGTTCTGTAGATGTAAATATGTATTGGCAGCATTTTCACTGCAGCCAAGTTGGTGTCTGTCTATGTTAGTCAGAGCATTTTACATCAGCCAATGGGATTATTGTTTAGGATAAGAGTAAACTATTTGTATTTCTGATAAACTGACTCTTTTCATTAAGTTGTATGTATTGTATTCATGATAACAGATAATGTTTGGTAGTCACAAGTATATTATCGCTTGATTTTAATAGCTGAGGGGATTACAGACCATGGATTTTTTATAATATTATGTTTTGAGGTGAATTGTATGTAAATTCATCTAATTCTGTTATATTTTAAGTATAATAATGCCATCCTGAGTTTTAGGTGATGTACTGTCTTTAGGTATATTGCATTAAACATTGCTATGGCAAGAGGCAACTTTTATTAGTCGCGAGTGTATTCTCGCGAGATTTCGGACATTTTAGGGAGTACGATGCTTAGGGAGCAATGGCATTTTTCAAGACAGTATATTTGAGGTAAATTGAGTTTAAATAGGTCTACCTTGTTGTATTTTAATTATGCAATCTAACATGTTAAAAAAATCGAGATTTTAACATAGGAGTAAGGGTCTGTGTATGCTATGATGATAAAGGTTTTATTACTGGGTGGAGGGATGTTGAGTTTGTACATCATTAGAGTTCTGGAATATTTGTTTTGCTCAGTCACAGTGTGATTATATTAAATTGAGATATAAGCATCTACGTTTTAGAAGGTGGTGATTTATCCATTTTGCAGATGATAATGAGATATTTACCAAAGTAATGAAGGCCATCTTAAATATGATGACGCTGAGTAATGGTTTCATTTGACAAATGGAGTTCTGTGTAATTCATGATGATCAGTACATCTTTAGAAATATACGAACAATATATCTGATAACTCATTGCATATAATTTAATGATGTTAGAGATGTGGACAGTTGCTATATATAATCATTGATTCAGTTGGTAGTGTTGCATAGTCACAGGAAATATTCTGTACAGTATATTATATTGATATGAATGTGTTTCTTTATATATGGTTTCATTAATAGTAAGTGGAGCTTTTTATGTTTGTAGGAAGTTAGCTTTAATGCACTCAGTTTCTTTGGAGTCCAATCAGCTTTAATTGGATCTGGGTTGTGAATGGATGCTAATTATTTTAAAAGGAGAGTTAATGCTTGTAGCAGTTATGTCTAATGAAGTGTAGTAGTACTACGTGAAAGTGCTTACACAGTCCTTATGTTTGTTTCTAAATAAAGCTTTTGTTTTTTATGATGTGCGGATTCTCTGCCTGTTTATAATCACTGATTAATTAATTTGAAGCAGCAGCTGTACTTTATCTAGTGCAGTGATTTTGTATTTGCTGTTCAAGGGGATCATAGGCTCATTGGAATTTACTAGGCTAATGGCCCTAGGTCCCTTACAATCATAACCAAGTTGTTACCTTTATTTACATGACCAACACCTATTGTCCCTGTCCAACAGGGACACAGGTGGAACTGCCATGGTGAAATTACGTTCACCTTCCCAATCATACAGCTTGCATCTAAAGAGGACCAATGAGATGCTTTGTTTGACATGAAATGGAAGTCTGTTCCAAAGGTGTCTTAAACTCTGGTAGACAAATCTCTCCCCCCTGCAGGTTGTATTGATGTCACATACCAGTTTAAAGTCTATACAGTGAGTAACCCATGTACAATTTGACTTATGGATATGCAGCATTTCCAATAAAGCAGGGTAAGAGATCGCATTGCATGCAAGGCATAGATCACCTGTGAGTGCTTTGTACGACACATACTAAAGTGACAGTGATGTCAGATGATCCCCATGACAGATGCTGAAGACCTGAATTCCCCCTGTGAGGAACCTAAGTGGTCTCACCAATTGCCGCATGTGCTTGGAAAGGTACATACCAAAAGGGCTATTAGACTCAAATATTGGTCTGATGAGGGAAGAGTACATGGGGGTTATAACGTCCTTTTTTTCTGGAGACAATGCCCTCACTTAGGACATGAGCATGACAGAATTCTCTTCTTACAACTATAGAGACATGGTGATCTAAGGTAAGTTAGCTGTCAACCTGTGTGCCCAGGTCCCCCACCCTTGAGTATGTATATCAGGTGTTGGTACTGACGCAGTACTTAGCAGGAACTTCAATGTTATTAAAATAAATGATAATATATGTATTTGCATTGATTTTAAGGCCATGACTTTGGCAACAATCATTTGTTCAAGTAAGACCCTCATGTAAGATGTTGACATACTTTGCAGATTCTATGACCACTTCCACTTTGTAGGCATTAACAAACCTTGTCAGCCACAGACATTTACATTGTGCTTGTACTTTGAAGAAATTGATTTCAGACAGTAGGGGACACATGACTAAACTCTGTGGAACACCTCTGTATACAGCTGTGCTATTGGAGGTGGATTCCCCTATTTTGACTAAATGAGTTCTATCACTGAGGCAGTCAATGACCACTCCAATGATATAAGGGTTGATGCTTAGTTGGGTGAGTTTATCAATGATGACTGAGTGGGGGATAGTGCAAAATGCTTTGGCTAAGTCCAGGTAGGCTGTATGCACAGATTTCCCCTCATTCAGGTCCTTGGTGACCGTCTCAAAGATGTCAATCAGGTTTAACAGGCATGATCTCCCTTTGACAAATCCAAACTGTGTAGGATCAACTGTTTTGAGATTACCTATATCTTTGTTGGTAAGGTCCGTGATAATTTGCCCCATGGCCTTTCAGATATGGCTAGTCAGGCTAATAGGTCTATAGTTTCTGGGGTCAGTGGATATACCACTTCTGTGCAAGTGGATAATAGTGGCTGTTTTTCAGTCAGCTGGGATGAAACCGGTGGTTGCACTATGACTGCAAAGAGTTCCCAATGGTGTTAGTACTCCATGTTGGAGCCTATGTAGGGCTCAGCCTGGGATTTTATCAGATCCCATAGATGCTGTGATTTTTGTCCTTAGAGAGGCCATTTTCCACCTGCTCTTTACAGATGCAAGGTAGGGGACAGATGATAGGGATGCCATGGGGTACTTGTGGTGGTTACAGGGGAGTGATGGTTTCATAGAACCTGTCAGCCAACAGGTTAGCTATGTCAACAGGCTCTGTATATGTGGTATCATTAACTATGAGTTCAGCACAAATGTGGGCCTTTCCTTTTAGGTTTCAGATGTAACCATAGAATGCCTTGTGTTTGTCCTTTGTGGAGGATGCTAATTTGTACCAGTACTTTGTTTTGGAGGACTTCACAACTCCTATTTGCTAGTTTAAGCTGAGGAGAGAGTGTGTCCAGTTTAGTGGGGCTCCCTCCTTCCTACTGTTAGACAAAAATGTATTCCAATTGTTGTAAAGCCTGTTACTGGAAGTTGTCCACCAGGCAGGTTTACTCTGCCATGAGGAACTTGTTTTATTTGTGTCAGGTACAGCCGAGTCAATGCAGTCATACAAGTGTTTGTATAAAGCATTGGTGTAGAGCTCAGCATAGTTTCCCATTACATCTGAGGGAGGAGGTGCAGCTAATCTATTTATACCATCTCATAGGAGGTTATAACCTGATTTGGTGAATTTCTTCAGTGTATTTGCTACAAAGGGGGGTGGTGTCAGGTGTGATACCTACTTTGAATGAAACCGATATGTGGTCAGATCTCACCAGGGAGGACCTCACAGTGGGGGTGCTACAGTGGTTGCCCATATTGGTAACCACCCGATCCAGTATGTTACCTCCCCTTGTGGGGGAGGCAACCAGCTGGTCCAGAGCATTGGAGTTAATAAAGTTGAGTAATCTTTGGGCAAGTGAGTTTGAGCTTGAGTAATCTACCCAGTTGGTGGGTAATAAAAGTTACCCAAAACCATGGTGTTCAAATGTATTTTGATATACTCATGTATATCCAAATAAGCAGAGTGGTTGTCCTGATGCATGGAGGGGCTCCTGTAGCTGGCAATGACTTGAATAGGTGCCTTACAAACAGTTAATATCACCTGAAGTGTATCCATGGAATCATACTGTTTAAACAATCTGGGTGTGTATGTGTCCATAATGAATATTTATACACCATCACCATTAGTTTGCATGCCTCCAGTTTGAGGTCTGCACATGTGGAAGGAGATGCAGCCTGGTATGGCTGTGGTAATCTCCACAGCCTTGAACCAGGTGTCTGTGACTGCACAAATATCTGCATGTTTCAAGGTGAGGACAGCTTCGAGTGAGTGAAGCTTCTTGTTGACACTCTTACCATTTAGCAGCATAACCTTGAGGTTGTTTGTACATGTGGTTTTACATTGGAAATGTTGTCCTTGAGACACCACCTAAAAAGGGCACTATGGGGGTGGCAATAGCCTTGGCCAGAGTTGCAGTGGCAAACAGATGTCAGAAAAGCAGTACCAAGAAAATAAAAAACTCCAACTTTAGAAATGCCAAAGAGTTTATTACAAAAGTGCAAAATTTTTGGGATAAAACCCTTCCTCAGTGCTCATACATCTCAAGAGAGTAACATAGTTTATATAAAACTTAAACACATCACATGACCACAGCCAACCAATAACACATCTCCAACAATTAAAAAAATCATTACATAAGATATTGAAGAGTAGGTAAAAAAATGAATTCATATATAAATGACATATCCAATTAATAATAAACATTTTGAATCAGTGGCATTGCATTTGTTTTTTTACTAAAACAGGTTTGCTACTGACAGCACTATTTAGACCAGGTTTTGAATCAGTTTTCAGTGTAAGACTCCAACTATACTCATTATTTTCTAATGTGTTATTAGTATTGCCACCCCTAATATGCTTTTGTGCTACATCAATTACTCTAAATTTAAATTCACGACTAGTGTCAGTCCCTAAGATATATTTACTCAGAGCATTTGTTTCAGTGCTCCTACATATGTCCGACTTATGTTCACCAATACATTCTCTAAGTCTCTGGCTACATTTCCCCACATAAAAACAAGAGCATTTCACACAGTTTGCAAGGTGTATTACATATGTGGTATTACATATGGCTTGATAGTAAAAGGTACACAACCTGCTATTACATGGATGCATAAATGTATTACTAGAAATTATGTCTTTACAACAACTGCAATTATCAAAGGGAAAGGTTTCAAATTTACTTTTAACTTTACTATTACTATCTGATTTTCAATCTTTATAACACAGCCTTCTCTTCAGGTTTTTACAGTTTCTATATGCAAATCTTGGTTTATCCTTCAATATCTGTTGTAATTCAGGGATGGCCTTTAGAATATTGCAATTCTTATATATTATGTTCTTTACATCATTAGTTCTTCTGTTGTAGGTAGTTATATATCTAATTCTATTCTTTTGTGTATGTGTATTAATATCTCTGATTTGAACCGTATTTCCTTTAAACAATGGTTCAGCTAGTCCAAGTACTTCACTGAAAATACTTTCTATGATTGCTGTATCATAACCTTTTTCCTGAAACTCCTTAGTCACCTCCTCCATCTGCTATATTTATCCTCATTAGTATTTAGTCTACTGACTCTACTAAATTGACTTTGGACAATCCCTAAATATGTGTTGTGGATGCATACTTTTTCTATGAACGTATCTGTTCATATGCACCTCTTTTTTGTGGACACTAGTATCTAGCATGGCTGCATTCTTATCTAGTCTTATATCTAAATAAGTAATATGAGTATTTGAACAGGTCATTTTAAATTTTAAAAAAATCTGTAGTACTGTCCATGTAATACATTACTATTAAGTATTTTTTTTCACTATAAATGAATTAATTTTCCCATTCATTCAAAACCAAATTTGCTTAAGTGTTGGCCATGGGTGTGCCCATGGTAACACCTGCCATTTGTAAATATGGCGGATTCTCAAATATAAATATGTTCTTAATTAACACAATATCCAACAATTGAAAGATATTTTCAATTAATCTCACTTTCATATCTGCATTGTTACTAAGAAAATTACATATAGCATTAATATGATAATCATTAGGTATTACGGTAAAAAGTGAATTGATGTCAAGTGTGACAAGGAGAAAATCCATTTCAGAGTTTGTACAATGCCACTCCTGAAGCTTACTTTAAAAATCAACTGTATCTTTAACAAAACTATGGCACTATGAAAGATATTTATTCAAAACCTTTTGTATATAAATAGAAATAGGTTCAGTGACCCATCCCCTTTGACAATAGATCTCATGGGGGGTCAATAGTATTGTAGGACATGTAACTGTTAAAAAGTTAAACAAATCAATGGAAATATCATTATTCAATTGCATTTTATAAATCGTCATATTGACATCTGTAATACATTTCTTAACATCCATAAAATGAATTACTTTAAAAGTACATGTATCAGATAAAAAAATCAAACATTAGGGCAACATAATCATCTTTATTCATAATTACAATAGTGACCCCTTTATCTGCTTCCTTAATGATTAAATCAGAGTTACTTTCTAATTATTTGAGCTTCATGGTTGTCCAATGTATGATTATATATTTTTTACTATATCATAAAGCTCTCTAAGTTCCCATTCACACACATCATGAAAGGCCGAAATAATTGGGCAGCTGTTTGGTATGAAAACACTCAATTTTTTTCACTTAGACTTATCGGCTCCTTGTGTGAATTAAAAATCAATTTAAGATTAAATTGCAAGTGAAAATTTGTATCTCTGTTAATGCTTTAACAATATTATCTCTTACATTTGGAATAAACTTAAGCCCTTTATTTAATAACCTAATTTGAGCTGATGATAGTTCATAATTAGGCAAGTGTATAATACCTTTTTGTGTTGTTATTTCAGATAAGCTGTCTTTTTCTGCATTAGCGGACTGCTGTGCTTTCTCTTGGCTCTGTTTTGTCCCTTCCTGTTGCTGCAAATGGTGTCTTGAGTGGTTCCATAGTTGTACATCCACTTTTTCTGGTAAATTCAAGTGCATTGTGCATGCTGGTTTGGAAAAACCCTCCTGACTACAAATACTTCCAAAAAAGTTGATTTGTCAAGTGTAATTGAAACTGGCAAATTGGTGAGATGAGGAAAACTCTCCTCTACTAGATACACTTACAAGAGGGGAATGTTGATTGGCTGTCTCCCCAAAGAAATTGTCCAGTGGTAGGGAAGAGGCTTTCATACTGGGCTGTCATGGAAGTTCTGTAGAAAGATTACTATTGGTTACAGCTAAGTGCTCTTTCTGCTGATTGATTAAACTAGCATTGCTTGCTGTATCCATAGTGATGACATCAAGTTCATACATTGCCCTCTTTGATGAACATTGCTGATTATTTTGTTTTTGTTTTTGAGATTTCAGCCATGAAAAAATATTGCCATGTTTAAAGTCATTGTTATCTCTTGTATTAGCACTGAGGAAGGGCTTTATCCCAAAAGCTTTGTGTTTTTGTAATAAACTATTTGACATTTCTGAAGTTGGAGTTTTTTATTTTTTCCAGTAGCCAAAATCCCAGAGGTGACAGATGAAGACCATTTGTGGCAAAGCATTGAGGTCTGTTGAGCATGTCATCCCAGGCTGACAGAAAGTAGATCCCCTTAGACTGACACAAGACACTAAGCCTATTATAGAAGTCAGTCATCTTCTGTTTGTATTGAGGCATCATCTTAGATGAAGATAAAATGCAGCTGATTGCCAAGGGCATACCTGCCTGAGACACACAGTGCAAGAGCTTAGTCATGTCTGTCTTCACACAGTCCAGAGAGGTACATCTCAAGTCTTTCACACCAACAGGAACGATGATGTAGTCATAACAGTACATGTTGTTAACAGACTTTAATACATGTGTGATATGCCATATCCTGGGATCTCACAGATAGCTGACCGTGACCTTTCCCATCTAACCTGATGAGAGGGACATCAATGTGTCTCACCATGTAATCACCTATGACTAATATGTTTGATTGTGTGTTTTACCATAAGGGTTTGACCAGTGAGACAGTGGTGCATAAGCTATTATGTGTATTGTGCTCTGCAGAGGTAGTATTATGTGCAGCATACTTGTGTTTCTGTTTGCAAGGTGTCTGGTGTTTAGCTATGTTTCTAGAACTGACCTATGCATATGTAGGTATGTGTGACGTGGGTTTGGGTGGAGTAGGAGGTGAGGCCATCATGTTGGCAACCCATTCGTTGTCATATGTACTGACTGGTGTGTTTGGGAGCATGGATTCAAAGTTTTAGTCTAAATGCATTTCTTGCACATTGTGTTTGTGTGGAGTAGAAGTAGAGGTTTGGGGACGCTGTCAACATCTCTGCAACAGTCAGAGATAATGCCATTAGCAATAGATTATTGCTTGTGTATATGTTGCAACAGGCCAGTGTTAGGCAGTGGCCTGACAGATGCTTACATGTATTATGTTATTACCTTTATGGTGTCATTCTAAGGTAAAACAGTACCTGACAGTGTGGGATAACATAGTAGATTGAGTATGCTGCTTTGCCAGGCTTGTGGGACTTGCATGAACCATAATCCTGTTATTAGGCAGGGTCGCAATAGCATACTTACAGATATGACAATGTACAACTCCTGCAAAGTAAGGCTCATGTTGCTACACCCTTGGGGTTCACAGCCTCAAACACACTCTCTGTAGGCACTCTTTGCACTGAAGGTGTGCTTGCCCGTGCATGCACAGAAAACTTGTCTAACTTTGCAGTCATTTCTTTGGCCTTGCAAATCTACAATATCTGTGAAGCAACCACACAGCAAGTGGATGTTGTGTGAAATGATGTGGGAAAACATTTTAGTGTTCTAGGAACATAAATGTACAGTATGACATACCTAGGACATATGGGAGGGACAGAGACATTACTCAAAGGTGGCCACCCCTCTGAAGTAGGCCTCATATCTATGTCACGCAGATCACCACCATCACACTTTTGAAGGCCAAGCTGCATGAATTGCTGTGAAACTGTCACCTAATATGGATCACTGCTGCTGTAGAGCTTGATAGAGCAACCTTGGACATCTATGTCAACTGAAACTTAACCTTATATTGTGATGCAGCAGCTGTGCTCCTAATCACCATCAAGGCGGTACAGTAGTCAAATGCTATGAGCCTCAGAACCCAAGGCATAATACATGCAAATGTCAAATGTTTGGTCTGGTTGCTAATTAAGGTATCTACCTGGAAAAGGCTACAACAAGCCTACAGAGCCTTGTATCATGTGGGACAAGTGTGTGTATCAACAAACAGGCTGTGACCTGCTTCTTATCTTGAGACTGGTGCTAACATTTTGCTTCTGGTGAAAGACAAAGAAAAGGAGCTTTGTATCCCACCACAGTGAGGCTGTGTTGAGACCCAGCAGTAGTAGTAGTAGACAGGCAGCAGCAACTGAGGCAACCCCCCTCTTTTCAGCATTCTTCACAAGGTAATTGTTTGTTTTCAATATGCACTGCTTGATTAGTGTGTAACTTCAGAATAACTGCCTAAATACTCCATCCTTACCTTTACAGCGTGTACATATTAGTTTCCCCTCCAGTGTTTGGCAGTGCTCTGTACAGACTCAGACACCTTGGGTGACAGTTTTCTCAGAAACCATAATGGCATTAACTCTGAAAACTGACTTACACACAGGACAACCAGCATGCAGTGTCAAACATTATCTCCATAGTTGCGGAACAGATACTTGTGACATTGAGTGCTATCCTCAATACAACCATTTAATCAGTAATAAAGGATCTGTTGCCATGCATATGAGGATTCTCACTGTGACCTTTACCACCTTGGTGGATATGGGCACCCTGACGCAATACAGAAATTGACCCATGTTTACTGAAAACCACTTCATTATCAAACAAACCGATATGGTATGTGAGAGATGTATATACACAATGTCACTGGAGGCAAAGGTCTAACTTAAAAGTGCTCCTAATGTCAATAAGGTAGTCCGTGGTACCCGCTGCACCTATCACACAAAATCCAAAGCAGACATGAGCTGAGGCACTGACATGTAACCTACATAAATCACAAACACCTCGCAGAGAAAGTCCAGATGACAAATATCCTCAGCAGCCCCATATGCACTCTGTGAAAACAACATACATATTAACACAAAGAGCGATATCTCATGGAGGACCAACCTATAACCCATAAGTCAAGCCAACGCATGGTCTAACATTCTAGTCATCACATACTTCATGCAAATGAGGAGCTGTCACTGAATCCCAGACTGACACAAATGTTTTCCAGGAGGGGCTGACACAGACATACAGTTATTGTCAGAGCCATGGACTAACAATAAATACCAAGAAATGCACAATACTATCCTTTGGGAAGTCATCCATCCCTGGCAATTATCGTATTGCCAGCACACCGTGAACAATTGACTGAGTAGCCAGTGACTTATTGACATGGATAGTGATCAAGCCTTTGACTGCCACGTGTCTGTAATATTGTGGAAATCATTCTATGTTGTGCAACCTATAAACAAAGGTATGGCATGTAAATCCAAGGAAGCCATTGTTTTACTGTATTCGGCATTCATCAGACCTATCATTGGTGCAATGCCACCTTTAGCATGTAACTAACCAGGCATATCTGACAACTGTAATATTCACAGAGGTTCCTCAGTAAAGCACCACATGATACATGCAACATGCCCTGTGCAGACCACGTCAAGGCCCTATCCATGTATTCTGTCTCCTACATGCTTGAGAGGGGAGGTGTATGCCTGCCATACAGAGCAGTGTCAGACTCATTATTAATTTCACAGATAATATAACTATGCAGACTACAACTACATACTTCTAGATATGTTAGATTTCACTTGTGTGAACACTGACTGCTTATATTGTATATATGTCATCGCATGTACATAGCTGTCAATCTGTTAGCATGAGTCATTATGGGCCAAGCCATACGTAATGGTAGTACAAAGGAACATTGACAGGGAACATTTTTGCATAGTGTGCTCATACATTAGTAGCAAGGTGTTCTGATAACAGATTTGCCATTAAATTGCATTTCAAGTAATGTCATGCATCTGCAGATCAAAGGACCAAACATATGGGGCAGTAGTCATTACATTCTGCAAAAATTGTGACAGTTGAGAGGTATGTTCATGTACACTGATTACACTAGAGAGCTGGACATTTCACAGTTGGCTGGTGTGGGATTAGAACCCACAAGGAGTGGCTACAGGAAGACTGAACCTTTTATTTTAAAAAATAAATTATCAGACCACCATCTCCTTTAAAAGTTTTATTGAATGTTGTAGCATCAAATAGTGCATCAACACACATGCGTAGCTGTGTAAGAGTTCCGTTACCTTACACATTTACCCTATTCATTTACTGAGTGCAACCTGCTGCATATATCAGACAACATGAGCAGAATACAACCTTGACCCTTAATCTGGGTATTGCACAGAATTTATATATGTCATATGTTAAAACATTATTGACCACTTTACATGTCTCAGTTGCCTGGTGTTGGATTAGAACCCACAAGCAGTAGCTACAGGAATACTGAACATTTTATTTGAAAAGGTCAATTATCAAAGCACCATCTCCTTTGACAACTTATTGATTTATGTGTCAAATGTTGTTTACATACATGCATAGCTGTATAGGCATTCCATTACCTTACACATTTACCCTGTTCATTTATTGACTGCAACCTACAGCATATATCACACAACATGAGCAGAATAGAACCTTGACCCTTAATCTGTGTATTGCACAGAATTTATGCATTTCATATGTTGAAACATTATTGACCATTTTACATTTCTCAGTTGGCTGGTGTCGGATCAGAACCCACAACCAGTAGCTACAGGAATACTGAACATTTTATTTGAAAAACGTAATTATGAAAGCACCATCTCCATTTATATTTTATTGATTATTGTTGCTTCAAATCTGGCATTTACACACATGGATAGCTGCCTAGGACTTCTGTTAACTTACCCGTTTACCCTATTCATTTATTGAATGCAATGTATAGCATATTTCAGACAATGAGCAGACCACAACTGTGACTCTTAATATGGGTACACCACAACATTAACTGATGGTTGGAAGCTATGCTACACAGTACTGCAATGCTTAATTGCTTTAACTTTCTTTATCATTTCAGATGTGCACTGACAAATTAATACAAATGTATGATGTCCCAGATATGCCATACATGACTGCTAAGACTGCAATATCTGTATCTACTTTATTGTATTATTAAATTATTACTTTATTGATATTCTTTCATACCACGTGCTTCCCTCATCCTGGCCATATGCCTTGCATGGGACTAAACATTGCGAGGTCTCTCTTCTGCAGCTGTAGTAAGAGAAGGAAACCATTATGCATACCAGTTTTGCACAGATTCAGCTTGTATTTTAATAAAATTACTGGAAAACATACTTACATATCTGTGGGGTATGCCCAACTCTAGCCTCTTGCACCCAGGTATCCAAGGTTCCCCCCTTCCTACAGTATAGGTCATCATAGTGGCAATGACATTGCTCACCAGTGCAAAGTTTACCAGTTGCACTGGTTAGGTCAATTGACAAACTATCCCAGGCCTCAGACTTACACTCTGAGCTGTGGTAGTCACCCTGTAGAAGCTGGGGTTCATCGGGTTGTACCAGGAATCCAGTGAAAACTGCAGACTCCTGCACAGCCCACTTTTTTGCCCTAAAATGCACTCCTTCTCTGACACCAGCAGCCATACCCACAATCAAGGTCAAGCTCCAGAGAGTGATGTGAAATTTGTGCCTACTGGCCTTTAAATAGGCTGCATTCCCACCCTTGCACATCATATTGTAACTTTCAAAAATGCACCACGTCACTTAGCATCGCACAAAGTCATACAGCCCATGTTTAAGCAAAGCTTAGCAGCACACAAACATGAAAAGACCGGTGACCATGTTTAAGAGCTGCTTATCATCATGTAGTTTTTCTAAATGTAACAATTATTTAATTTAAAGTCAACCGCTATTGCAGTAAACTGACACAATTTCACAGCACTATATGTGCCAAGTATTACTATGCAGGACTCAAACCCAGGACCTACCATATTGTAGACCATGACTAAACCTATCCAGCCACTGGAATAGTGAAAGGATCCACAATATCTTCAGATATACTGTGAAGGCGCCTGTGAGCATACCACAGCTTTGCTGCTCAGCTTTGCATGTTGCTAAGCACTGCAGATCTACAATTGAATGCATCTGGTTTCTATTTTTAGCTGTCTGGCAGATATCTAATACTAAAGTATGCCATGCTACACCTAGCTAAGCAACGCTGCACATTGCACAAGCAAGCACATGTAAAAATAAATGATTAAAATTGAATGAGTCCGGTTTCTATTTTTAAATGTCTAGAGGATGTCTGATGTCTATCTGCACAAAGCTTAGCATAGCTAAACAATGTGCTGCACCGCACAAACAAACAAACAAACACATAAAACATGCACAGATTCCTAGATTTTGTAAACACAAACTCCCTGGACCAGATAGTTAATCCACCAAAAATGGGTACAATCATACTTGATCTGGTCCTCACTAATATGGGAGAGTGCTGCACACCCCCTACTGTAATGTCTTCTCTGGTAAGGTCAGACCACAAAATGGTTTCCTTTGAAGCAAAAATAAAACCTGGACCCCTCAGATAAACCAGGAATATGCAGGAGCTATTATAATGCTAACTTATTGCTATTAACTCATTCTCTCCACTACAGCTCTTTTGAGAGTGTGCTTTTTACTCCCAGCGGGTGTGGCTCACGCCTTTAAAAAATGAAGTTATCACCTTACAAGTCTAACAAATGCTCATTGACAGAGGTCAAATATCAATACAATTGTGTTTGTCATCATGTATGCTTCAAGATAAAATATTGTGGTACCTTGTAGGTAGGCATGGTTTTGGAATTATTAACACAAATATGAACAAACAATATTTGACACCTACAGGTGCAGTAGGAGGTAACTGCAGAAATGCCTGGAGGCACACTCGGCTGTAATGAGTTAAGTGAAAACTTGGAAAAATTTCAAGCCCCTATAAACCCTGAGAACACTTCTGCCTATGCAGAACTGTTAACAGAAACCCTGTGCAAGCATGTTAATAGCTGCATGCACCAGAAATAAATACAGAATTAACTCAAAAAACAAGCCACCATGGTGGAATCACAAAATCAATCAGATATATAATAGGAGGAAGAAAATCATGGCAAAAATTAGGAGGTGCAGCACCCAGCAGGATATAACCACTCTCATTAAACTTAACAAAACACTCAGAGGACAAATAAAGTCTACCAAAGCCAAATTTGACGTAAGTTTGGCCTTCCAAGGGCAAGGACAACTACAAAGCATTCTTTAGCTATGTCTGCAACCTCAAAGGCAATACACAATTGTGTGAAGAGCTCATTGTAAATTGAGCCACCTATACTGACCCAGAAGATATAGCAAACCTGCTGGCTGATAAATTCAGCTCCAACTTTACACCTCTCTCCCTCTCAACCTTCCCTCAGGAAATATAATCAAATATAGCTACCCCTACTATAACTAGTGAACAGGTCCTTAATGATCTCCCTAAGATCAAGAACACTGCAACAATGGGCCCAGACACTATCCCAGGATGCTTTGTAAATAGCATGAAACATGACCTATCAGAGCCTTTGGAATTACTATTTAACTGTAGCCTGCAAACAGGCTTCATGCCTCATGAATGGAAAAAGGCAATAGTCATCCCTCTGCACAAATGTAGGCCATTTTCCGACTGAAAACTACAGACCCATAAGTCTCACTAATCTTATATGTAAAGCCATGGAAAGAATTATCATGGAGATGATCAACAAACAGAGATATAGTAAACCTCCAGACACTGGATCCAACCCAGTTAGGTTTCATAAAGAGCAGATCATGCCTACTCACACTGCCTACCTTGACCTGGCCAAGGCATTTGACACGACACCCCACTTGTACATTGTTGACAAACTGAAGAGGTTAGGTACAAACCCATATGTCTGCCGATGGATAGCCAACTGGCTCACAGGCAGGACCCAGGAAGTTAGAATTAGGAAGTCTACCTCTACAAAGAGGCCAGTCACAAGTGGAGTCCTTCAGGGATCAGTCTTTGGACTGCTCCTTTTTGGCATTTATTCTCAGAAGTCAAGGCCAATATCAGTGGTCTCTGGCTGTCTAAATTTGCAGATGATTGCAAATTAGGAGCTGTCATTGAATCTCACAATTTTACAAATGTTCTCCAGAAGGGGCTGACACAGACAAAACAACTGGTGTCAGATCAATGGACTAAAACTAAATGCCAAGAAATGCATAATAGTATTCTTTGGGAAGTCATTCATCCCTGGTAACTATCATATTGGCAGCACACCCCTTAGAGCTGACCCAATAGTCAGGGACTTAGGGACACACACATAGAAAATAATTTTGCCTTTGATCATCACTTGTGTACAGTGGTTAGGAAATCATTCTATGTTGCGCAACTTATAAACAAAGGTATGGCATTTAAGTCTAAGGAAGTCATTGTTTCACTGTATTTGGCATTCATGAGACCTATCATTGAGTACCATGCCCCTTTGGTATGTACCTAACCAAGCATATCCAACAACTGGAATGTCCACAGAGGTTCCTCACTAAAAGAATACAGGGCATAAGTAATATGTCCTATGCAGACCACTTCATGGCCCTATCCCTCTGTTATGTCTCCTACAGGCTTTTGAGGGGAGATCCATCCCTGGCATACAGGGCATTGTCAGACCCCACTCTTATGGACCTTTTGCATATCTACAAAACAAAAAGTTCCAGAATTACCCATTCTAAACACTTAAACCTTGCCTGTAATATAAATAGGACCTGCTGGAGAGATAGGTATGTATCCCAGAGACTACCATGTCTATGGAACAAGCTCCCCATCCATGTGAAGCAGAGTTCCTCCCCAATCCAATTCAAGTGCAACTTTGACAACTGGATGGGAAACCAGAAATTCATCCCTGTTTTGGCACCTTTGTCTCTGATGCAAACAAGTAACCTGTAAATGGTTCATCTCCCAGGCCCATGCTTACACTTATCAATGGTATCAGAACTCTTCAGAGATTTGGGATGCATGGTTAGGCTTAAAATGACCCTTGTGGTCATTAGCCTAGTAAACACATATGAACCTATAAAAAAATAAATAAATAAAAATGCATTTTAATGAAATAGTTTCTTGTCACCTTTTTTTGTCAAAGGTGATGGGTCAAAAGGTATGTGGCTACACTGTCAGTCATACATGGATTCAATATCCATGTTGCTGTGACCTCCCTTAGGTGTGCACTATAATTAATATATATGGCGCACTGCAGAGGGGGAATCATGGCCATGTACACAGATACATTCTGTGTAGGTTCTACATGGAGCCTACATGGACTTTATTGAATCCTGGGGTTTGTGTTCGAATTTAAATGAATTATTAACGTAGTAGCTATGTATAATCCTTGTTTGAATTAATTTTTATAAAATTATTAATTTATAAAATTATTTGTGTACATCAATGTACGTAGATCAATGTATGTATGTTTAAGAAGCTATCTAAGAGCTTGCACAAGTGTATAAATACTAAGCATGTGCAAGTCTGACTGCCATTTTGTAGTAAGCTGTTGAGCTGTAAGCATGTATGTCTGTAAGGTTTGTTTGTTACTCAGTTTGTTTATATTTTATGATGCTGCTATCCATCCTGATGCATTTCTATGTAATAAAGCATCTAAACGAACTACCCCTCCTATTCGTCATCTATGTTAGAGAGGGATGAGTGACATGGTGTCAGAAGTGGCACGTCTAAAAGGACATGGTGTCAGAAAAGGCATGGCTAATATGAGTTGACAGAAAGAGTTCCAGTTTATCCAGTTTAATTCCAAGAGGCACCAGCTTGATATTGGAAGAAAATACATGAGTGAATCATCCCTACTGCACATATAATTCACAAAACAGGTCAGAAACAAATTTCAGATATTAAAACTTGCTCAAATAATTTTTTATTTGCAAAATATGAAACAAAGCATACAGAATGCTCTAAATGATATTTAAATAAATTTATATGTCCGATATTGATAAAAATATTCAAATTACTATTGAAAATGTTTGAAATATGGTCCGAATTACATAAAACGAATAAAATAAAAGGGAATGAGCACATATTTTGCTAAGCACATATGTTTTTGTATTAAAGATATCTGACTTATCAGAAGTGTATGAAGTGTTCATATGTTTGTGCAGTATTACAGTAAAGTTATTTCATAAGTTACAGCCATTTTAGAGCATATTTTGCAAAGTAAAGCATTTTGAAGAGTTTATTGTGCATTTTAATGTTATTACAGGCACACAGAAAGCTTTTTCATACATAATTACAAGGGCCATATTTTTCACCGAGTTTGGGCACAATTTGTTGGCATGGCAGACAGATTTTGAAAACCCAGTGGACTTGTTTTTGACAATAATATGGCGGACAACTGAAGAGTGTTTGAGCAAGAGTATCCCCTGGATTCTGCATGCCTTGCACGACATGCAGGATTAGTGCAAGAGCTCTAGCAAGCAACATGTCTGTTGTGCGATCCAGGAACAGCTTATAGGGGTGTGCACGAGCGCTCCTGCACTAGTCCTGCACAGACTAAGCCCCTGTATGCAAATCACTACATTTGCGGGAGAAATCCATACAAATTAGGTGAATTTTCAATCCAGGAAGCTTGAAACCGGCTGTGCAGGACTAGTGTAATCTGCAGAAATGTATTCAATTAGCAACCAAGTACATTTCTGCAAAATCCAAAATGGAGCAGTGACAGCTCCAAATAAAGGCTGCATATCAGTCAGGAAGCATGCCAATGGCCAAGTATAAGGCCATTGGCATTGCAAACAGCTTAAAAAAATTAAAAGAAATCATCTTTTATTTTTTTTTAGCCGATCTTGGCTATTTAAGCATAGGAGAGCAGCTCGTAAACGGGATCGGGGGAAAATAATAAAATAAACCTAAAATAAGCATTCTAACTAAAAATCACTATTCTGCTATGCAAGTCAATGGCAGGCAGAAGACAACATGGCCAGTGAGTAGTGGATGCTAATAGGGGAGGCTCAGTGTGAGACATGTAACTATGCATTAGCAGGCATCCTATGCAAATGAGGGGAATGATAGTGAATCCCAGTTTTCCCCAGCATGCTAGTCAGGTCCCAACAGTGTAAGAGTAGGAATAGCTTGGTTCAAGCCTAGGAGTTAGCTGACATCATAAGGGGTGCGTCAGGCATACTGTAAGTGGATTGGAGCCCTGTGGCTCGGGTTTGCTCCCAGCTTAGCACAGCTAAGCAAGGGGGTATGTCTAAATTTGCCTAGAACACTTTACATTGCCTAAGTGGGTGTGCATGCCACGCACCAGGTTTTAAAGGAAAAAAAATGTTAAACCAGGAAATAGCAGCACTGTGCACATTTGAGAACTCTGTTTGTGTGGCGTGCCCCTGGGCTTAAACAGGAAGGCACTGGGAAGGGAAAACAGCAGTAGGAAGGTAATCAAGAAGAATTAGCATAGCTGGCAGGTGAAATGTATCAGAATCAGACAATTACACAGGCAGCAGACCAGCCCAGCCCAGAACACTACTATAAAGTATGCAAACACCCTCCTCTCTGTTTTTTCCCATACTCTACACCACCAGTGTATACAAGTGGGGAACTTTTAATAAATAAAACTACAAAATGATAGGGGCTGCAGCAGGCAACATAGAACAACATGTGCAAGAAGCTGAGGGTGGTGAGGATGTGAATGCTGCAGAACAACCCACAATGAGGAGAAGGAGAAGAGTGTACAGACCCAGTGTAACCCCAGGGGCTACATGAGCTGGAGATAGTGGAGTGCTATAGGGTGAACATGGACCTCCTACAGCAAATTGTTGAGCTGTGCCGGCCACACCTGACACACCGAACTGACCGAGGGGAACTCATCCCAGTGGATACCAAGGTTTGTGTAGGCCTAGGAATACTAGCCAGAGGTACCTCCCAAAGCCTAACTGGGGATATCATGGGGATCTCAAAGCCATCAGCATCCAAAGTATTCCACCAGTTTATGGATGCCATGTCAGCACATGCCAGTGAACACGTATATTTCCTCAATACCCGTGAGGTGTTGGCCAGCAATATGCGTCTCTTCCACCAAATTGCAGAATACCCTGAGGTAGTGGGTGCTATAGACTGCATGCACATATGCATCAAAGCACCACCTGATGATCAGGGTAGAGCATACATCAACCGCAGAGGCCTCCCCTCCATCAACTGCCAGGTCTTGTGCGATGCCCAGGGTATTACAATGAATGTGTGTGCTGGCTGCCCTGGAAGCTATCACGATTCCCACATTTGGCATCTGATGCAGCTGTACCAGAGATTTGCCAGTGGGGACATCCCCTATGGCCACCTAGTGGGGGATGTTGGTTACACACTGGAGACATGGCTAATGACACCCATCAGAAATGCACACACACCTGAACAAGAATGCCATAATGAGGCACACGGGCAGACCATACTTATAATAGAGCATGTGTTTGGGATGCTCAAGTCATCATTACAGTGTCTGGATACATCTGGTGGAGCCTTGCAGTACTCACCAGCTACATGTACTCAGATTGTTATGGTTTGTGCCATGCTACACAATATGATCCCGTGGAAACAGCTGCAGCAGAAACAGCATGGGGCAGGCCACACAGCCCCCCACCAATGCCAAGGCCTGCACAGGCACAAAGTGACTCAGAGGAGGAACAACCTGGGTCTGCCCCAGTAGGCAGATGGAGGTGTGCCCAGTATGCCCTGGCCATGGCAAAGAGACACCATATAGCACATACACTGACACAGTAGGGACCCAGGGAATGACACCTCTCTCTGACTCACACATACAGTAAAAGGGACGCCAAACATGACACTACCTGTGCTCAACCATGTATAAGGAGTGTACTATGTGCATCTGACACAGGCAGCCCTTCAACACCATCCTCAATCATGGCACACCCACAAGGTAAGTCAATCAACCTACCAATTGCCAAATGGAGCAGAATGTGTCGTTACCTGTATCTATGGTATGGATGTGAGCATGCAAGGGAACTGGCTGGCTAAATGTTATGGCAGCAGATAGTAGACACTCATAGTGGCACCATGACATCTGTAACACATACTGGAGTCACCATGGCAGCCAGTACTACACAGGGTGACAAATCCTACTGCAGGAAATGTGTTGGGTGAGATGTGTGCCCATATGACTCACACATGCCAGTCAGGGAGGTTCACATACCCAATAACAGTCTCAGCCAGCAGGACAGGTGTAGACAAACCCAACCAAAGCCTGTGCTATGACCTCTGAATGATGTCTATGGGTAACCTCACCCCCAGGCCTACATAGACAGACTACAGCAGGTCAGGCAGTGGGATGTTAGTTCTGAAGGGTAGGAAGTCAGACACTAATATGTAGGGCAACCAAAGCTAAGACCTGTAGTACACTGATATGCCTCTACTCAGTATGATAGGTTAAAATACAAAATGAAATGGAGTACATGACATACCAGTACAGTCATAGCAAATGTGTGCAAGTGCCAGGTGTGCCTCCATCCTATGTAGATATGTAGAAACAGTAAGATGTGCCCCCCCAATCATATGTAGAAATGTAGAAACAGTCAGGTGTGCCCCCCCAAACCTTTGTAGAAATGTAGTAACAGTCAGGTGTGCCCCCCAATCCTGGGTAGAAATGTCAAAACAGTCAGGTGTGTCCCCCCACAACCCTATGTAGAAATGTAGTAACAGTCAGGTGTGCCCCCCCACTCCCATGTAGACATGTAGAAACAATCAGGTGCCCCTCCCCCCACAAGCCTGTGTAGAAATGTAGTAACAGTCAGGTGTGCTCCCTCAATCCTGTGTAGAAATGTAAAGACAGTCAGGTGCATCCCCCCACAATCCTATGTTAAAATGTAGTAACAGTCAGGTGTGAACCCCCACACACCTATGTAGACATCTGGAAACAGACAGATCTGCCCCTTCCCCCAATCCAGTGTAGAAATGCAGTGAGAATCAGGTGTGCCCCCCAATCCTGTGTAGAAATGTAGTAACATGTGTGAGCAGATATAATACCACTGGAGCACATTACAGACTATGTGGTGCAAGTGCTAGCTGTGCAACATGACTATAAAAGGAAGTAATCATCTAGCAGCTGTATACACGTACCTGTGGAATATAACCCTGTGTGTGCCCACATGTGGTGTTTCAACCTCTAGATTAATGGGTTATGGCCCATGCACGCACACTGCCCTCCCCATAGTCGTACTATGACAAGCCTGCTGAGGTCATCCACTTTGAAATGCACCCTTGTCAAAGGTGTAGGCCAGTAATCTCCATGGTGCTTCCTATAACTGCGTACTGCTGTAGTGTGATAAACTAGCTAGGTAGAAGTTCTAATCCCAGACATGGTAACTGTGTGTGTGTGTGTGTGTGTGTGTGTGTGTGTGTGTGTGTGTGTGTGTGTGTGTGTGTGTGTGTGTGTGTGTCTCAGTCTGTGTAAAGAGCAATGCTTTTTAGGCTAGTCACACTCACTACAATTCAAATGCCCTACTTTGTCAAGGCTGCTGATGTCATACACTGTGAAATATACCTTTTGGAAAGCTGTAGCCCAGTAATCTCCATGGCACGTCCTATACCTGCATACTGCTGCAGTGTAATAAACTAGTTAGGTAGGAGTTCTAATTCCTGACATGGCAAATGTGTGTGTGTGTCTCTCTGTTTGCATAAAGAGCAATGATTTTTAGGCTAGTCACACCCACTACAATTCAAATGTCCTACTTTGTCAAGGCTGTTGATGTCATACACTGTGAAATAAACCTTTTGGAAAAATGTATCCCATTAATCGCCATGGCGCATCCTATACCTGTGCACCGCTGCAGTGCAATAAAGTAGTTAGGTAGGAGTTCTAATCCCAGACATTGCAAGTATGTGTGTGTTTCATCATCTGTGTAGAGAGCAATGCTTTTTTAGGCTAGTCACACTCACTACAATTCAAATGCCCTACTTTGTCAAGGCTGCTGATGTCATACACTGTGAATTATACCTTTTGGAAAGTTGCACCCCGATAATCTCTGTGGCACATCCTATACCTGTGTACAACTGTAGTGTAATAAACTAGTTAGGTAGGAGTTCTAATCCCAGACATGGCAACTGTGTGTATGTGTCACTGTCTGTGTAGAGAGCAATGCTTTTTAGGCTAGTCACACTCACCACAATTCAATTGCCCTACTTTGTCAAGGCTGCTGATGTCATACACTGTGAAATAAACCTTTTGGAAAGGTTTAGCTCAGTAATCTGCATGGCATGTCCTATAACTGCATACTGCTGTATTGTGATGAACTAGTTAGAGAGGAGTTCTAATCCTTGACATGGCAACTGTGTGTGTGTGTGTGTGTGTGTGTGTGTGTGTGTGTGTGTGTGTGTGTGTGTGTGTGTGTGTGTGTGTGTGTGTGTGTGTGTGTGTGTGTGTGTGTGTGTGTGTGTGTGGGGGGGGTGTCTGTGTAGGGATCAATGCATGTTAGCCTAGCCACACTCATTACAATTCAAATGCCCTACATTGGCAATCCTGCTGTCATTCATTGTGAAAAACACCTTTGGGGAAAATTACTCCAGTAATCCCCATGGTGCGTCCTATAAAAGCTGCATGCTGTAGTGTGATATAGAGCTCTGGTAGGGGTTCTATTTCCACACATGTCAGTTGTGGATGTTTTGTGTGTGTTTCAATATCTGTGTAGGTGCAATGCATTTTAGCCTAGCTACACTCACTACAATTCAAATACCCTACTTTGGGAATCCTGCTGATTTCATTCTTTGTAAAATACACCTTTGGGGAAGGAGCGCTCCAGTAATCTCCGTGGTGCATCCTATAACATCTTCATGCTGTAGTATGATATAGAACTCTGGTAGGGGTTCCATTCCCACACGTGTTGGTTGTGGTTGTTTTGTGTGTGTTTCAATGTCTGTGTAGGGAGCAATGCATTTTAGCTTAGCCACACTCACTACAATTCAAATGCCCTATTTTGGCAATCCCGCTGATATCATCCATTGTGAAATACACCTTTGGGGAAGGAGTACTCCAGTAATCCCCATTGTGTGTCCTATAGCAGCTGCATGCTGTAGTGTGATATGGATCTCTGGTAGGGGTTCTATTCCCACACATGTCGGTTATGGATGTTTTCTGTGTGTTTCAATATCTGTGTAGGAAGCAATGCATTTTAGCCTAGCCACACTCACTACAATTCAAATACCCTACTTTGGGAATCTTGCTGATTTCATTCATTGTAAAATACACCTTTGGGGAAGGAGCACTCCAGTAATCTCCGTGGTGCATCCTATAACATCTTCATGCTGTAGTGTGATATAGAAATCTGGTAGGGGTTCTATTCCCACACATGTTGGTTGTGGTTGTTTTGTGTGTGTTTCAATGTCTGTGTAGGGAGCAATGCATTTTTGCCTAACCACATATACTACAATTTGAATGCCCTACTTTGGCAATCCTGCTGATGTCATCCAATGTGGAAGACACCTTTGGGGAAGGAGTACTCCAGCAATCTCCGTGGTGCATCTGTGTAGTGCTGTACTGTAAAAAACTAGTTAGGTAGGAGTTCTAATCCCAGACATGACAGGTGTGTGTGTGTGTGTGTGTGTGTGTGTGTGTGTGTGTGTGTGTGTGTGTGTGTGTGTGTAACTTGTATCCTGTGTGGAGGTGGCTGTGAGTGTGTAACAACTGTGCTCAATGTGGAGTGGGTTTTGCAAATTTCTTATATGGTGGTCCTAGTATTGTGCAGGAATAAAAGATGTTAAATAGCCGAGAGGCTGGGGTGCAAATCCATACCCATACATGTGACATCAAGGTCAGGCAAACAAAGTTAGCAACCCTAGTATTACCCAGAGAACACTCTCAACCCATGTCTCATACACACACACACACACACACACACACACACACACACACACACACACTTGGCTAGGCAACAGCCACTATGTTGGTAGTACCCTGCATATTGCCCACTGATAGTAATTATAGTTTGATTGCAGTTGGCTACAGGGGGCATGGCTCCCTGTCCATCTGTCCAATAGGCATGTAAATGCCAATGGTGCACCTTCCCGATGTTCCACAATGGATACCTGCAACACCTGTGGTGCCATCAAATGTGACCCACAAAGGACATACCATGCCTGAAAACATGCCCTGTATGGACAGATGCCACTGACACCAGGGAATACCAATATCATGCTATCAATGTAGGTGCAGGGTAAACCTGCTGTCCATTACCAGTTCCCGGCACATGAGACCAGGACTGGAACATATGATGATAATCTGTTTACACAACATGGGACAGACATCCCAGGTACAGTTCCAAATGTCACTGTACATGCATGTGGGAGGTGTGCACATCCCAGACACCATCCATGTCATGGACTAAGGAACACATACATGGCAAGCAATGCACAGCATTGGCCACACACAATAGTCACCCAGGTGACTGGATGGTTAATACAATACCCACCTGTGTGGGCAAATCCAGAAACCACACCCTGAGCTACAAAGCAGACCATTGTCATGTGGGCTGATGCCAAGGTATACCCATCACCTAGCCTTATATAGCTGTCTGGCACAGTCGACCACTACACACCCATGAAACAATGCATCCATGCATGTCAGTACTGGCACCATGGGTGTGTGTGTTTTGTATGATGCATATGATCACATTCACACTCACTACAACCTCCATTGGCATTTGGAAGCCGTCTAATGTCAGACACCTTCACATACCCTTTGCCCATATAACCTCTGTATGACCCCTGTGGTGCATGTGATACCTGCACTGTAATGTGTTGTGGCAATCTCACTAGTGATGAGTTGTATTCCTGGCCCTGCCATGTGTGTCAATGTGTGTGCATCCCTGTGAAAGTGTGGCTGTGTTTATACTGGCCCCTGTTCATGCAGACAGGAATGTGTACTTCACCTACTATATAGCTACTATATCCCTGTTGCAGATGCCACTCAACATCACATATACGTTTTGAGGGCTCCTCAACATGTAACCTATGTGGTGCATCTGATAACTGCATAGAAATGTGATAGCTCTACATAGACATCAGGGGTTTGATACCTTGTGCTGGTAGGTGTGTGACACAAACATGCTTAAGTTTTACTCTCCCACCCCTCCCTGACTTTACTTTGTCTCTGTCTGCCGCTCTCAATCCCTCTCTGGTGAATGTGGATACCTACACTTGCTTTGCTTAGGCAGCCGTGTGTGTATTTAAATTGATGCTGATGATCAGCTGATGGCCTCTGCACAAATTGCAGCCCTCCTCAAGCTGATTGCATGTGGGGCAGCTGTGGTAACATTCCCATCGTCAATCGTATGGAAACACATTCCAATATCTAGGAACATCATGTTGGTGTTGGGCCTTTTCATTCACTGTGAACAGGACCTTGTTCTGTAGTTTGGCAAACAGCATCTCAGATGGATTGGGGGTTTACCTCTAACAACATACACTGTGGAAACAGGGAACACACAGGAGGGGATGTGCCTGACCTGACTATATACTGTAAGTGCTGCTATACTACATTTGGAGTAATGTTGGTTTAACAGGGTGTGTGTGGATATGGCTGTTCTACATGATTTAATAACTGCCAAGTCAGTGCTATGTTTATGAGGGTACCCCATCTGTAGGGTCATCTGCAGACTGGGCAGTGTGTGGTGCCTTTTGTTTCATCTGTTACCCACAGAGCAACTTTCTGTGGACTGCAGAAGGTAGTGTGAGGATTGCAGTCTGTAGATGTTGACAGCCATGACAGTTATTGACTTCACATCCCTCATATGACATATGTTGCAACAAACCTTGTTACAACAGTAACTGTAAGAGGTTATCACAGCAACATGTCAATATTGGCCCTGGGTATGTGCCTCCAGCCACAACTCTGTCAACCTTTGTACATATGTTATGCAGTAAAAGGTGCATATGTGCTGTACACCATAATTAGTGGCATCATAACTGATAACAAACCAATGAGATATCAGACTGCTACACATGTTATGTATAGTAGGTGTTATATCTGATGACATCACCTGGACATTTTGTGGTTGCGTGTACAGTACTGAGGTCTGTGTTCATATGGTATATATGGACATTCTGTGGTTGTGTGTACAGTACTGAGGTCTGTGTACGTAAGGGAAATGTGTATATATATATATATATATATATATATATATATATATATATATATATATATATATATGACCATATTCCTGTTATGAGTAAACGTCATAGTTGTATATACTCTCCCACATGTATCTCAGCATATGTATCTGCTACATGCACATTATGATAAAACAACATATGTGATGCAACAGTCATATTAATAACAAGGACTAGCCAATTTAGGAACTAAAAACAATTGTTCAATACTACTCAATATATGTATTGACAGCTATATTGGTAAAACAACAGCTGTATTCACAGTGGTCATGGCATAGTGGTTAAGTGTTGTGACTTCAGTGTAAAGGGTCCTGGGTTCAAGACCTGCAAGGTCTGTTCATCCTGTTGCTGGGCAGAACAAGGGCTGTCAGATACAGAGTGGTTAAGGCAATATTGTGCTGCTTTAAACAGGTTTGTGTGGGTTTGCATGAAGCTAAGCGGTGCTAAGCTATGGGTAAATGTATGGGCACTTGCACAGTGTAGGCAGTGCTTACCAGTGCGCAAATCAGCTTAGCTGCTATATTGCAGCAATGCTGATACTTGCTAAGCATGGCTTAGCCCTAGTAACCGGGACATACAACCCAGTCTGATAACGTGTAGTAAGTGTATGTAATGCCATGTACAATACATGCACCTATGTGCTGTCATTACAGTAGCAAGGGGTGTGAGAGTTACGTGTGGGACACAGACATTTATGAGGCCTGTACAGCACTGTTATCCATGTGAATGTGTTACATACATGCATAGTAGCCCAGGGTATGAGCTGTCACACTGGCATGTAGTGTATCATGGCAGTACTACTGTTGACAGTGCAAACCCAGGCAAGAGCAGAGTGCTTAATGTAGTACTGACAACAGGCACACCTGCGAGCATGGCTGGACACCGAGGCCTCCCTGTTGTATCCCTGGTGTGTGAGCTGTGTCACAGTATATACCCCTTACTGGGTAATGATCCATCATGTGGAATGTAACTGTAGACTACCATCTGTACAACACATGTTAGTGAGGGCATCCAACATGTAGTTATGGCATACATATTGTTGTCAGATGTCTGTCAATGCACTCATAGTACTGCATAGCTACTTGCCAAGCCAATGACTGTCAGTCCCTGTACAGATGTGCCGATGGCAAGTATCCAGCTGGGATATGTACAGGCAACCTAAGCTTGATTGACACTGACATGTCTGCCCAGCTGTGTAAGGCATGGCACATATAGGAGATGTCACCCTGTATGCACCACATGCCACAGGTACCTCCACTACACTAACACAGTCAACCAAACATGCTTGGGTACAGGTCTCCATCACAGACACTAACCATGTGTTGTAATGCATGTTGCATACATGTTACCTTGATCACCTCAGTGGCCATGTGCAGGAGGCATCTGGAGGATTGTCTGATGCATATCATTCTCACCCTGAGGGTCACAACAGTAGTGCCTGTTGGTAGATTGCCCACTGCCACCTGGCAGGTGGCAGGATAACACTGTACACACAACCCCTACACAACCCATCACCCCTTGGACAATAGCTAGGTACACAGCTATGACCACCTGCAGGGTTGCACCCCTGTACTGACACATGTGTATGTGTGTGTGACTGAGAATAGCAGTTAGGAATTCCATGAGGGCCTTCACAACCAACACAACACCCATTGCCATAGTCATCTGTGGCTGCTGCTGCATGGGACATTACATGTACTCTGTTAAGCTCCCCCCATACTGGCTACATGAGCCTTGCAGTACCAGCACAACAGTGTTTTACAAATGGGGTGATAGGCATGGGATGTCCCATTGTGTTCTGGCATGTGTGTGTAGTTTTGCATGTCCATTTATCTGTAGGGTACAGCATTCCAAGGCCACATACTCATTTCCACACAGTAGTACAGATAGTGTTGTTGCTGCCCATAGGTGAGGCATGACAATACAGCACCCTACTAAGCATGTGGCATGTGCATGAGATGCATATCCCTGTAGTACCAATGTTGGGGTATACTATGAATTGTATCGCAGTAGAGGCCAGTGTGTGATGGTGGGTATGGCAGAGTTTCATCATGGGTTTCAGGGAGTACAATATCCAGTGAGGGATGTGGGTGCTGTGTACACTGTCATTACGCCAAGGTACACCTGGTATATGTCCTGTGTACAACGTTATGGTTACCACTGTCACCATTAACCATACAGGTAACTGTTACCATAATCCAAGCCAGTTATGCATGTGATGTGTGGAGCCTACCTGTAACACAGTGGAGACACGGTCAAGTTAGTTAGCAGTGATAGGCCCTGCTATATCAGATGTGTGTCTGGCTATGTGTCTGTAAATGTGTATATAATGGTATGTCACACTAGGTATTGTCCAAATACACCCACTACATCCCCCATTAGCATACTGTACATGTCAGGGGATGTTCTGCATGTAACATGTAATCTGGGACACACCTCACCCTAAAAGCTGTGTGCTGTGTGCAATGTAAGCCACACACTTCAGTATCACTACATAGCCAGGTGTGGGTCTAGTCCCAGTGTTGCAAAGTAACAGTGCGCGTGTATGTGGATGGGTCTATATTAGGTTGCAGGGTATACATGCCTCAGTGGGCCACCTGTCCATGTGGCACAGGCAATAACCGGTTTAGTAACCTGTAAAATGTGTTTGACTGTATCCCAGATATGTCAAAGCCATGGTTTCACCACAGTGACATACCCTGTTGTGGAATATGACTGCAGTCCATCCTCGTGCTGACACATGTACACCTACAACACAAATGGATAACATTATAGGGACTGCAATCAACCAATGTTACTAACAGCTCTACTGCATCATTGCTGGACGGCTACACTACCTGCCAAATATGCATTACACTCTACTCCCTACAACATGTTACACTGCAGTACTGTGGTGCACAGTAGTACAGTCACCATGTGTATCATAACCATATCAGCCTGTCCCTGCATTGATGGTATGAATGACAGAGATGTGGCACAGGTATCATATGCACAGGGCATACTTGTGCTGATACATGTACACCTACAACACAAATGGATAACATTATAGAGACCACAACCAACCAGTGTTGCTAACAGCTATAAGGCATCATTGCTGGATGGCTACACTACCTGCATATATTGCACTTTACTCCCTACAGCATGTTACACTGCAGTACTATGGTATACTGTTGTACAGTCACTGTGTGCATCAGAACCATTTCAGTCTGTCACTGCATTGATGGTATGGATGACATGGATGTGGCACAGGTATCATCATATGCACAGGGTGTGTTGTTGGTTTGCCAGAGGATGAGGGTGGGCCATACATTTGACACCATGTGTGTGTGTGGGAGAGGGGAGTACTGTGGAGAGCTGGGCGAGGTGATGTGGTGTGTGTATGGGGTTGACCTAGGTGTGTTTGCATAGTGTATGGGTATGCATGCACACAGTTATGCCATGTGGCTGCCCTACACAGGTGTTTATGGACAGTTGTAGACTATACCTGGCAGGGTGTGCAGTTCACTGGCTCCGGCCCCATACACTGTGCTCGCCAGGAGTTCCACGGGCCCGTCCAGGTACAGGCCTCAATGTGCTACTCTCACCTGCTGATGACAATCGTGCATGTGGCCTGCTGTGGTGTGGTGTGCACAGTACACCCCCTGCACTGCCATGGCTGCTACTGCCACTACGGGAGCCCCTTGGTGTCCTAGCACATCCACATTGACTGCCAGCTGTTGGTGTTGCTGGCCCACGTCCACACGTGCGTTGCCACATCCCCACCACACATTGAGGCACGAACACACCACGGCTGATGAGGACCATCATCTCATCATGCCATCTATCCATGAGCTTGGCATAAGCACGGATGGCACCCGACAGTTCACGGAGGTTGTCACTTACAGATGCGAGAGCAGCCCTCTGCAGCCTAAGGTCCTGTCTGGTGTAATGTTCCATACATGCCTGTTTCACCATGACAGCCCGAAACATGCACCTGTTGGTACCAGCTATGTTGCCTATGCCAGGAGCATAATGTCCAGCACCCCTACCATGCGCACCCAGGGACACCTGCCTATGTGGTGCTCTGTAGGACATCCGGCTATGCCTGTTGTGACCGGAAATAGTAGGCATGGTTACCACACTTCCCTGTGCACTGCCACCAAACGCCAGCTGTTCCTCCGCTATGGCCACTGGTGATGGGGTATGTGTAGGCACTGAAATTGTGTGCGGAGTTGGGGTGGCTAAAAGTGGGATGTCAAATGTTGGTGCAGTGTTGGCCCCAGACAACCCCACCTGTGTCTCAACAGTACTATCATCATCTTCGGTGTCTGTATGGACACCAACATCAGATTGTATGGAGGAGGGACCCTGACCCACCTCGCCATCTATGGGGGAAAACAATAAACACATTTTAAAACCTGTACAGCATTGTCTAACAATACACACACACACACACACACACACACACACACACACACACACACACACACAGACACACACACATGCATCTGTAATACCTACCTGTCCATGGCTGTGCAGACAGTCCCACGTATATGTCCATGTGGTACCCCATCTTGCATCAGACTTGTTAACATACACACATTGATACCATGCATTAACATATCAGTCCTCTAAATGTACACACAAGTGGCCAAAACACAAGGCCTGTTGCTACTTTACCTGCATGACCTTTGTGTAGTGGTTTTACATGGCCTGACGCTGTCATTCAGTATGCACCCTCTGTATGTCCAGACATGATGTGCATGGCCCCTATATGAGTGGGCTATGTTGTACCCATAATATCTCACACTGGTGTGTCATGTGTATATAATGCTCAGTACATGCCAGATATGCTGCTCATGCAGCCTATCATGTGACAACTGTAATATATGGAGGCACTCCCTTGTGTTAACTAGTACTTCCCCAATGCATCTCTGGTGCTGCATATGTGGGTTGTGGGTGACCTCCCTGCTGAATGCAATATTATGGGTGTACCTGGTGTCTACCTTCCCTCTGGATGCCTGTTCCATGATACAGACCATATTATACTATCAGCTGTCCTGTGATTACACATATGACAGGTATTCCTGGTGTGTAATGTGGCAGTCCATGTCCATGTACTGCATGGTCCCGAAGGGAGGTAAAGCTGTATGAACAGCCCACAATCTCACATGTGCATACATGGCTACCCACACAAACACACACATGCACACACACATCCTACATACATCTACCTCCCATCAATTCCCCAGGGTGACCCTGCAGACAAACTTACTTACCACCAGGATGCACACACACAGACACATACAGGTGAGGTTGCACAATGATAGTACACACAGTCCTCCCATTACCCATCTGTCAACATGCAGAACATATGGTACAGAACAGCATGCAGTTCAGCTATAGTCAATCCATGCTAGCAACAGTATACATGTGTGTGATGCATGTGCAGTATCACTAGATGATGCCCCTTCCCCTGGATACCACTGTACCCATGTACACAGTATTGCTGTGCACCTGTTCTGCACCCTGCCATGTAGTGTGCACCACAACCTACAGGTGTACAATGCATTGTGGAATTGTAGTACTGTGTCAGTTATGACAGCTGTACTGCTCACAGCCCCTATGTTTTTCAGCAACACATACCTGGGATGATATGTAGACATTTGTCATTGGTGAATGCCTGATGCCTGATTTACAGCTGTCAACATCAACAGACCATGTATGACCAATCCAATACTTTTACACTGACAACCATCAGAGCATACTGTGGCTATGGGGGATGTACGCACCTTTATTGATTTGATACACACATCCTTGATCTGCCATGGCTGCTGACCACAATGTATACACACTGTGTGGGTGTATGTGTGCACATCCTTATCATGATGGTTTTTCACACCTCTTGTTGTGTATACTAAAGCAGTCACTACTCCTGGCAGGGGTATACCAGCGTGGGCCATCTGCATTTGCCAGTGTATGTTCAGTCTGCCCTACACATGCCCCTCTATTCTGCATGATTGCAAGGTCTACTCTTGTGTACATCCCATGGTGTTCACACACTGCCATCACTATTGCTGTGTGGGTAGGGTTATGGCTGCCACAGGTCTAGAACCTGACTATGTGCAGATGCAGCCATTCCGAGCATCCTTAGGATCCCTGCTGCAGTGCACTGGTGTGTCATGCTTACCCCCCCCTTCAGCCTTTATGCAGATGCATGACAAGTAAGCACTACACATGTGTGTCACTTTGCAGTGTCTCATACACTGAACACCACATGTTGCAGCCTAGACCTAGCTGATAATGTGGACTACTGTAATGCCTTATGTCACAGTGTATCTCTGCAGCAGTTGGCAAAGTCCTACAGGTATACACACTGATGTTGCACTGTATATTGGTGTTGTTTCAAACATCTCCCTACTGTAGGCCATATCTAGCACCAGTATTTTACTCCCTGTGGACATATTCCACAATGACAGGATGTTAGTTATCATGCAGGTATTTGACATACCCTTCCAATACCCCATCATGGTCACCCCTGTGACACTGTGCATTTCACAGCAACAAGACATACACATGTACAGCACACATTCAGGGTAGGTGTGTTAGATGTTTACACGGAATATACCATCGCCATTATATGCCCGGTGTGTTGGCAAGCATCTACATAAAACTTACTCACCAGCTAGAGGTTAATGCCTTGGTGGTATCCCAGAGGGACCTACATAAGAGGGTGAGAGATGCAATGTCAGTGGCCATACTTGTGGCAGTGCTACAGGGAGGGTGCAGTATTTCAATACATCAATGGTACATGCCCACAATACTACCAAATCTGGACATTTGTTTTTCACTACAATGCAGCAACACAATATATCGATGACATGTCAGATGTGCATTATCTGCCCATACCAATGCAGATGTATACACAACAGTGGTCTACTGATGTGCCTTGTGTCCTTACCTGCATGCTCCTCGGCTGGTGTGTGGGTGCCACCCACCTCCTCAAATGTGTCTAGCGGTGGATGACTGGCCGGATGGGTAGGTACCATGAGGCTAGCCAGGAGCTCCTCCACACATGTTAGTGCAGGGTGGATGGCAAGGACCCCCGTGTGGTGAGGTGATCCACCCGTACTGCAACAGCACTCCGACAGGCATTGCAAAGCAGGTCAGTACAATGCTTCCGGAACTGTTCATAACTGCGGTTGTGCAGTCCAACATCACTGACCCTGTGGACTAGGTCGTTCCACTGGGTGGTCCCCTCCTGCTGCTCATGGACAGCCCTGCCAAACAGCACTGGGTAGTGCAGGATCAGGTGTGATATAACCTCATCATTCTCCGCTGTTGAATAGGTGGGCAACTGTGCATGTGACATCTTGGCTGAAAGAAATAAAGATGGAAACAGGTCTGAGAAACTCATGCAGCAAGGTTACCACAGTTTGTAATACACATCTCTGCCACCCCCCCTCCACCATATCAGCTTCAACAAACTGTACACACAACTCATTAGGTATGGCTACAGCTTACCTACCAGTGGGACAGATATAGTATTGTACCACACTTTCTGCTATGTGATTGTAGCCAAGTCCCCTGTGTGGACACTATCATTGCTGGCCTGTTACAGACTATTCACCTGCATGCCATTGTCAGGGCCACTATGGTTCTATATATGCCAGTGGTATGGCTGCTTTGGGATTGCTGCACATCTGACATTCTGTGTTATTGGGGATATCAATGCATGCTGTCAGACATGTTGTGGGATTGTGTAGACTATTACTACTAACATATGTTCCATAATAGTGACACAATAACATGTATATGTTCTATTGGCCAGCAGAACCACTTCTCCAAACCCATATGGCCCATGATACCTGGCCACATCACATGTGTGTCCCAATCTGGGGCCTCATCATGTACTGGTCCAGCAATACCATCAGGTGGAATCAACCCAGGGGATGTTGTTCCCCACCCGGGGGCACACACAGACATGTTCCTATCCCCTGAGGTCAGGTCTAGGGTCTGTTCCATACCGGACTCCACAGACACATGGGGGATGTGCTACATTAGTCTGAGGCACCCAGTACACATTCATAGGGCTGACATGCTCCTTCTGCTCAGCCTCCAGGTCAGGCACCTTCAGGACATAGACTTCTGTTGTGAGTAGCACTGGGTGGGAGGCTTGTTCCCATTGTGCCCATATTGGGCCCCATGTGGCATCCACATCATAGACCACACACACCATCCAGGGTGTTTACACACCATGTGTGTCACATACCACCCCTGTAGACTGTCATCTATATCTACCAATCCTGACCCCCTCCCCAATTATACCTGCCATACTTCCCCATATTCCCATTGCATACTTCACAGACAGGGGCAATGTGGTCCCAACAAGGGCCTAACATGTGAAATATCCATCCATGTTGCACACATACCAGCTGTAGATATCTGTGTGTATTGCTATGTGTGCTGATGCCTCGCACATAGCATGCATCAGTGTGGTAGTAATATAGGGGACATGTCTTTACATACATATATGTTTCTGTGTGTGTTTGTATATATGTAGACGTTCATATAGGTATATATCTATATATGTGTAGATATATGTGATGTTGCATGGGTATCTGTATATTTGTGGACATACATGCTGATATATATACACACACATATATATATATATATATATATATATATATATATAGATATATATATTTATATATATATCTATATATATCTATATATATATATATATATATATATATATATATATATATATATATATATATATATATTTATGGGATCCGTAAAGATCCCCGATTGCACTTTCCACCGAATGATTATCGTTGGGGCATATTTACGTGAAAGTGCTTTTCACCGAAAAAGCACTTTCTTGTAAGTATGCCTGTTCCGGAGTTCATACCAAGGTGCAGGTAAAGGAAAATTCCCTTTTCTCCACTGTAGTGCGATCTCAGAGTGAGAATATTTAAGTAGGGGGGGTGGGGGTGCAGTGGGCTTGCCCCCCTGCATAAACATAGATTTTTAAGCACTTTATTGAGGCTTTTAGGTGAAAAGCGCCGTTAAAGTGTGTTTGGTGATAATGGATTTGGGCTTTTGCACTTTCATGCAAAAGTCCTAGATCTATATATATATATATATATATATATATATATATATATATATATATATATATATATATATATATATATATATATATATATATATATATATATATATATATATATATATATATATATATATATATATATATATATATATATATATATATATTATATATGTTACATATGTACACATATGCATATCTATATGTGGGGTACATTCAGACATCAGCTCCACAATCTCACAACACCTTCCTGCACAGCCCCGCTGTTCTGCCTTGATACAACACAGACAGATGCCACATATGGACCCAATTGCAGGTAACCCTATTACACACCTATGGCATTCCTGCATGCTGCATTACAGATTAACCTGAGTATAGCTGCCAGTGGTGGACCGTGGGTCCTATGTGTCCATCATAATGGCATTATTTCCACCACCAACTACTTGCCACGTAATACACATACTTCCCTTGACACAAAACACACTATGATGGCTTACATCTTGTCAGTCAGTGCTGACCTGCACAGATGATGGCTATGACCCATTACCCACAGGGACAGACACTACTGTCCATAGCAGTTGTTCAGCTGAACATCATCACAACAACACCCGATGGCACATAAAAATCATTCCACATCAGCTGCCCCATTATTATAGACCAGGTACTACATTCTATTACATGTATATATACTTCACATACCTGTTGTGGGAATGATGTCTTGATGAATGAATGATGAATATATGCCTATGCCTTAGGCTTTTTTATATGAAGTTTGTGTTTTCTTTTTTTTTTCTCTCTCTCTCTTTCCCTCTCTCTCTCTCTCTCTCACTCACTCTCACTCTATCTCTCTCTCTCCAGTAAATGGATTGAGCTGCTTTGAATAGATTGCAGTATGGCTTTAATAGGTGATGCACATGATCAGGTAATGGCCTCTGCACCAGTCAGTGTCCTCCACTTGCTACCTGCATGCAGCTTGCTGTGTAGTACTCCAAATTACCACTGTCATGGCACCCACCTACTATAAATCCCTACATCATCTGGGCGTGGTCCCTTTACCTTTCTTGTGTGATGGACATCCTTCTTGTGTGTGGGCGTCAGTGCTACAGACAGCAGGTAGCAATACATCTTACAGGAGAACCTGCACACTCAGGCCAGCTACATATATGTAGGAGGTTCCAGAACTACAGACAGAGTGTGAGTAGAGCTGTGTTATGCTTTGTATAGTACTGGTTTTACAGGGTTTGTGTGTACATACTAGTTTACCTCGGAATGCAGTCTGTCTGCATAGCTCTCAAATGTGTGCCTATCCTCTTGGTGGCCAGAGGTGTGCCTATTATGTTTTGTCTGTCAGCCACCCAAGTCTTGTGTCAAATATTTCACTGGCAGTGTGTGTGTGTTGAGTGCTATCAGTACACGCTACATCCATTTATATTTCTAACCTCAAATCCCTGATTAAGGGTATGTTAGAGACTATCCTGGAACACCAGTGACTTGCTTAGTGTATGGCAACAGTTTTCCACATATGGGCCTGTGTTCCAGCCTCTGTCTTCCACCTACATACCAAGCTTTGCACATATGACATGCTGTCAGAGGTTGTTCTGTTGTGGGCTGTGAGTATATCATGCTGGCATTCCTGCCATCAGTCCATTGCTGTTGTATCTCCCACACATACAGTGGGCTGGGGCCATATATGTGTGAGCTTCACCTACACAATACATGTATGCCCTTATGCACTCCAGAAGCCAGTGTATGTAGAAGTGGTATATGGCCCTGTATTACTGAGTCTAGGTGGGGGGTGCACCATAAATATCCTAGGCTGCTACAAAATGTTGGGGTATCAAGAGTGAGCTGTCTTAAAGTATCTGGATGTACCGTATAATACAATTCACCTATATTTTCATTAGTTACATAAACTGGGATAATGCAGGCCTACTGCCTCCTGCCATAAAGACTGTTCTGTTTGTCAGTGTGCTTGTGATGGTGTCAGTTATGCCTTGTTACATCCCATTGTGTCAACTGAGGTCTTTACCACCTAGTGATTGTGTACAGAGTGTAGATAGAGACTGCTGAACTATACACCTGCATTACTTACTGTTGTTTATTTGGTATCCTGTGGCCGAGTCTGTCTTTACTATTGTACTATTTGAAGGGCTCGGCCTAGACAACAACATTTTTTAACCTTTCCAGACTACTGTATTAGTATAACTGTTTCACAGTTGCATTACTCTGTTTATATGGATGTCAGTGTCTGAACAGCTGTATGGTATGGCATATACAACTGTAATAGTACACAAATAAAGGTTTTCCTTTTATGCAAACCTGTGTGTGGTGTTATATCCTATGACCTCTCTGTGGGTATATGTTGCAGGCAACGATTGTCATTTGTATGGGTGGCTCATACAGTGTCCAGTTGTTAAGGTGTTAACTGTAGGCATAGTGGTTGTTCCATACTGTGTGCACCTTCTACATATGTCTCTTACTATACATATCTCTGCGTGTGTATGTGTAGTCACATATATATGTATATATGTATATATATATATATATATATATATATATATATATATATGTATATATATTTATATCTGTATCTGCGTATATGTGTCTGCGTATATGTATCCTAGTTATGTTGATAGCTTTCACATTGTACCTTACCTATGGGAGCCAGACTGAACTGCATGATATGTTTCTGATACCAGCCTGACATCATACAGGTGGGATGAAGTACTGTTAATATCTTGTGCCCATGTCATGTCAGGTCCTGTTTATGGGATCTGCCACACTTGGTAGTGTATTGCAGGGTGGATGTGTTTGGCTGTGGGGGGTATACCTATTTGTATAAGACGTATATTGTTTGGGGCCACTCAACCCCATTAACGGTGCATGTGGACATATATGTCTTTGTTATTTTCCCATTATCTACAGATGTATGTCTGTATATAACTATATAGAAATAAATATCTACTTACATAAATATAACTATGTCCTTATATACCTACATAGATATGTATATCTGCTTACATATATATAACTTGCTGTATATATTTAGACATATAGATGCAGACATATATATCTATATATGTAGGCATTTGTATGTATATATATATATATATATATATATATATATATATATATATATATATATATATATATACACACACACACACACACACACACACACACACACACACACACACACATAGATATATTGTGTCTGTTTAGATATTAATATATTTACACATACACATACATCTGCATGTTGGAATTCATTCTCTGTACTTTTGAATGACTGGGATGGATGATATGTTTTTGAATACTTCAGGGTTATGTGTATCTGACATGGTGTAGTGGTAAATCACTTTGTCTATGGTGTGCTGGGTCCTGGGTTTGAGCCTTGCAGAAGCTGTTTATTTTGTTGCTGGGCAAAACAAGGCCTGTTGGATACAGAGTGATTAAGGCACTTTTGAGCAATTGTAGGTGGGTTTGCACGGATTTGCACAAAGGTAAGTACTGCTAACTTCCGGTTACAGTTTCTTATACCCAGTTAGCTTCTAAATTGCTTAACCAGTGTAGGCATTGCTTACCTCTGCGCAAACAGGTGTAAACCTGCTTACTGCTGCTTAAAAGTGCTTACTCCACTTACCCCCACGCTAATTTCTTTGAAAGAAAAGAAAAAGGGGTTGATCAGAAAGTGGTAAAAAAAAGGGGCACAAAGAGGGAAAGACAGTAGGAAAACTAGCCAGGGATGTGCAGGAAGGGTGTAGGGAAGGTCCATAGCTTCCCATTTCTTCTACAGCAACAGCTGTGCATATACACTGAATTTGTAGGTAGATTTGGACACTCAAACCCCTGGGAGGGGGTGAGGACAACGATATTAAATTGTGATGCCAAGTAGACTGGATTACATGTGTCCAGTGGACACATGTGCAACATGGACAGCTATGTATGGGGCAAGATTTTTTGTTGGAACAGATTGCCCTTTATTTTTTTTTTTCAGGTGAGAGTGGGATGTTGGGGAAAGGTAGTAGGTATATTTGGGAAGGTAGGTTGGGTAGCGTAACAAATAAGAGAAGCAAGACACATACAGGGCAATATATGACACAAGGGGGGTAAACACCTTGATGGGGAGGAGTGTTGGGAAACTGGAAGCCCATGAGCCCCCTAGTGAAAACAGAGGGACTAGCCTCATTTGTACAGTTGTGGGGTATGATTCTGTATGCAGCCTACATCCACTCCCAGGATTCAGATCATGGCTGTGTCTGCTACAACTTAAAACTTTCCATCACAGTTGTGTCTGCTATATAGATATTGCTGTATATCTCCTATCTGTTTTCTGTCTTATTAATCCCCTGTGCTTTTGCATTCTGACCTTGTATTACAACACTCTTATACATATGTTCTAGACAGTTATATGTTGTAGGACAGTGTGGGCGACAGTGATGTGTAACACCTCATTATTCAGAGCAACTGCATCAGTCACACTGCCATACAATACCAATGTAAACAGTACCAGTACTGGGTATCGTTCTTGTATTTCTGGGCACAGTGTTGGTATCTGACAGACCTGTGGGAGACATGTTTATTAGCACTACCTGAATATTCCTACACACAGTACCAGATTCTACATTACTATTATGCACATACATCTCACTCTGTTACTGTATACACTCTGACCACATCTTGACAAGTTGGGGTGTAAATGGGACATGTGTGGCTTCTTAGTCTCATAAGGTTTTGGGGAGTTGCTAGTGTGCCAGCTTTGTTCTCATAGATGTGTGTCAATCAGTTGTATTTCCTGTTTGGTGCCTATACATCTGGGATCATCCTACTGATTTCCCAGGGGGGCAGGTTGATAGGCAACAGATATGGGCCACTTTACTGGACATTCTGGACATATCTGTACAGTTGTGGGGTATGATTCTGCATGCATACTACTACCACTGGTAGGATTCGAACCATGGTTGTGTGTACTAAAAAAAACTACAGCTCATATCCTAATTGCATGTGCTATTTGGGTTTTGTTATCTGCATTTTCCCTGTTTATTGTCTATGTGTCTCTCAGTTGTATTAAACGGCCTCTGGGGATTACACCTGTCATACGCAGGCATTCCTACACATTCAATTTATGGTGCATGGTGTGGGTAACAGTGCTTAATACTACAGTACTATTACATGATTGAAATCTACATTACCATATGATACCAGAGTATACACATGCACTCCAGCAGTTAGACCTTTATTGTCAGGCTATTATGCTTTTATTTATATACATACTATATGAGACTTTTCCTGCCATATTCTCCAGTGTACACAGTACTTGCCTTGAACAATACAGGTTTTATACAGGCAATTGATTTACTACTATTTTTAGTTTTATTTCCTATGACAGTAAATGCATGAGTATTACTGACCTGCCTCACGTCCCAACCTCACCAGGTGACTGACGTGGGTCTCCTGGTTCGCACCCCACTCCATTGTAGCTGTGGGGGACATAAGACAAATATTTAGCCATAACTATCCATGATATACCTGAGCTGGCAATTATTACACACAGAGTGGGGTGATATTTACACACAACTTGAACATCCCCTGGCTCTTTAGACTCTTGGATCCACTACTCCAAGAGGTCCCCCTTATGCCACTTCAGGTTGACATAGTGATGCCTGACCTGTTCACCAGTTCAGGGTATGCCAGTGGCACTGGTGAGGTCACAGGCAATATGGTTCCAGGTCTCCACCATATATTGGGAGCCCTGGTACTGGCCCTGCAACAGTCTCTGATCATGGCCTTTGACAAGGAGTGCTGCCATGACTCTGGACTCCTGGACGCACCAGCGCTGCGCCCGAAAGCACACACCTTCTCCCCTTACTGTCATTGTGCCTGCAAGGGGAAGCTACAGCCAGTTATGAGGTGTCTTCCCGCCTCTTGGGTTTAAGTAGGGCTGATTTCCCACACTTTTCCATGATTGGCCAATTTTGAAAAGGCTAGCCTATGGGCAAACCTGCTTACCTAAGGCTGGCATTGTTTAAAGGGGTATGCCACTGGGCACATTGAGTTAGCTGGCCTACACATTGCTTACACCTCCTAAACCTGTCTGTGCAATGCTTAGCATTGCTTACATTAGACTTTATTTATTTATTTATTTTATTTTACATTTGTTGACCGGGCTAGTCTAGCTGGATATATTTCCATTTTCAGTAGAGGCCCGGGGAGAAAAGCTCCAAGGATAAGATTACAAGTATAAAACAGACATAAACAATGTTAATACAAGTTTTACAAACAAAGCAACTAAGTAGGCAACAATAATTTCAACATAGCAAACCAAATATAATGTATAAAATCAGACACAATGCTGCTTCCCAGGTTAACACCACTGCTCAGTGAAAAATTAAAAAGTATAATCACATCAACCAAGCACTGAGCAGAAGTGATAGTGAAGGTAAAGGTTTCTCAAAAATAACAATCCAGTTAAAATTCGATGTAGTTTAATAAAAATAAAATGGATAAGCGCTTTCACTATAACAGCTTCATCAGATCCATGTTCAAACCTCTTAACAGATAATCTATATATAAGGAGAGCCATTTAAAATCAGCCAATCATGGTAATTAATTTAGCTCAAGCTTCTGCTTAAAGTTACAACATGTTACAAACAGTTACAAGGCACAACACTTCTCATATAAAAACCTGCCCACATATAATAACTAAAGACTCCTATGGCATGTAAAAAATATATAAAAAATATATATGGAAAAAATAACAAATACAAGCTTATAGGTGCTGTGATATATAATGAATGACTTATTCATATTCAACCAGAAATACTAACAGATCACAGCCTTTCCTATCAGTAAACACCCTAACCTTTAAAAACATAATCACATAACAGCATAACATATGTAGATATACATAATATATAAATACATGAAAAATATATAAGAAATACAAATAAATACATGAAAAATATGATCTCTTAGTATTTCTGGTTGAGTATGAATAAGTCATTCATTATATATCGCAGCACCTATAAGCTTGTATTTGTTATTTTTTCCATATATATTTTTTTATATATTTTTTACACGCCATAGGAGACTTTAGTTATTATATGTGGGCAGGTTTTTATATGAGAAGTGTTGTGCCTTGTAACTGTCTGTAACATGTTGTAACTTTAAGCAGAAGCTTGAGCTAAATTAATTACCATGATTGGTTGATTTTAAATGGCTCTCCTTATATATAGATTATCTGTTAAGAGGTTTGAACATGGATCTGATGAAGCTGTTATAGTGAAAGCGCTTATCCGTTTTATTTTTATTAAACTACATTGAATTTTAACTGGATTGTTATTTTTGAGAAACCTTTACCTTCACTATCACTTCTGCTCAGTGCTTGGTTGATGCAAATATAATGTATGTATAAGAAAAAAATGGTTAATTTTTATTTATTTATTTATTTTTTTTTTTACATTAGTCAAAAAGTATTCATATAAAGTCAATTGTGTAAGGTTAGAGAGGATAGAAGAGGAAGGAGTGAAATTAACCTGAGTCGGTGCAGGAGCATAGCCAGTATTTGTTGAGATGATTTTTCAGTTGTCTTTTAAAAAGTGGGAGAGAGCACAAAGATGTGATGTCAGAGGGTAATTTATTCCACATTTTTCCAACAGAGTTGGAAAAGAGGCAGTCCCCTGCAGAGTTATTAGGTTTTGTTATATTAATCAGTAGTTTGTTGGAAGAACGTAGATGCTTCAGGTTGTTGTAAGGTGAAATGAGGTTAGAGAGTATAGGCGTTTTAGTTGGTTGGTATAGGATTGTATGAGCTATTAGGAGCTGTTGAAACAGGAGTTGGTTAAGAAGTTCAAGCCAACCTAGTTCTCTTAGGTTCAGGCAGTGGTGAGTTCTAAATGGGGTTCCTGTTGCAAATCAAGCAATATTATGGTAAGATTTTGCTAGTTTATTGATGTTGTTTTTGGAGAGGTTAGTGAATATGACAGATGCATATAGAAGAGAAGAGATAAGATGGGATCTGGCTAAGGTTTTTCTTGATTCTGGTGTAAGGAAGGCTTTGATTCTGTAAAGGGATCCAATTTTCGTATTAACTAATTTTATTGTATTATTGATGTGTGTATCAAAGCTGAGGTTGTTGTCAATGGTTATTCCTAGTAGTTTGGTAGTTGATTCTGGGGAAATAAGGGTGTTGTCAGTGGAAGTAAGAGTGAAGTTTAGGGGGGTAGATCTGTGGGAAGGTGAGAACAATAGCAGTGTGTTTTTTTTTTGGGATTGAGAAGTAGGCAGCGGTCAGTGAACCATTGTTCGACTGTGGTAAAAGCTTTTTGGGTGATTGAGTGTAGTTTGGTTTGTGTATTGGCAGAGCAGATAATAGTAGAATCGTCCGCATATTGTATGCAGATAGTGTTTAGGATAGCTAAATGGAGGTCATTAATAAAGATAGAAAATAAAAGGGGGCCTAGGATAGAGCCTTGAGGAACTCCTAGTGAGATTGGGGGAAGATTAGATAACGTATTTTTCCAGAGAACAGCTTGCTGACGGTTTTCTAGGTAAGATGTAAACCAAGTTAAGGAAGGAGCATCAAGTGAGAGGGATTGAAGAATGTGCAGAAGAAGTTTATGGTTAACCATGTCGAAGGCTTTAGATAAGTCAATGAAGACTGAAGATGATAGGATATTATTGTTCCCGTTATGATTAATGGAGTTGGTAAAGGAGAGTAAGGCTGTAGTAGTACTGTGGGAAGGTCTGAATCCATGTTGGCAGTCAGCAAGTAGGTTATTATTTAGGAGGTGGTTAAGACGTTGTTTGTGAATACATTTTTCCATGATTTTAGCAATAGGTGATAGTAGTGCTATAGGACGGAAGTTAGAGTGGTCGTTGGACTTACCCCCTTTGTGTAGTGGGATGATATGAGATATATTCCAAATAGTTGGGAAAATTCCTTCCTGTATAGATCTATATATCAGAATAGAGATGGGATAGGCAATGGCTTTAGTGCCTATTTGCATGTATTCTGCAGGGAGTTTGTCAGCAGAAGGAGTGGTGGGTTTTAGCTTTTGAAGCAGTGATAAGATAAAGGAGGTAGATACAGGTTGTAGATGAAAGGGAGGAGGTAGTTTTAAAGTAGTGAAGGGTAGCTTAGAGGTGTCAGGAGATAGGTGACTAGCAAGAATTTGGATAGTATTAGTAAAGAATGAATTAAAGTTGTTGGCTGTTTGTGTGGGATTTTCTGGGTTAGAGCCTTCAGAGCTTGGTGTGATAGACTGGCCAGGGGATAAAAGATTATTAATAGTGGACCAGAATGTTTTAGGTTCCTTGTTGGAGTTTTGTTGTGAGTGTAGGTAATAATTCTTTTTGTCTGTTAGGATGGCTTTTTTTTGTGCTGTTTCTAAGTTCTTTGAAGTTTTGGTGGTCAGTTAGATTCTTAGTGGCGTGCCATTTTGCCCAGGATTTGTTTCTGAGGATCATTTTTTGCCTAGTAGTTTTGGTTAGCCAAGGTGCTACTTTAGCATTAGTTCTAATAGTGCAATTTGGGGCATAGTGATCTAGGATAGATAGGAATGTGGAATTAAAGTGTTGGACTGCTGAGTTTAGTGGGAGATATTTTAGAGGAGACCAATTATATTGTATTAATTCGGTTAGAAAGTGTTCAGAGTTAAAGTGTTTTTTTGAGCGAAGTGTTCTATATATGGTAGGTAAAGGTAGGTTAGTTTTATGCCTAATGATATAAGTCAGTGAGTGGTCGCTTAGTTCTTCAGGGAGAGTACCAGATTGGTAGGTTTGTTGAGGAGTATTAGTAAGAATCCAGTCTAGGATGGCTTCTTTTTTGTTGGTTTTATTTGTTCTAGTAGGGTTATCTATGAGTTGTGTGAATCCATAGAGGTTAATATGGGAGGTAGGGTTTGTCCTGTTACAGGAATACCAATCAATGTTGAAATCACCTAGACAATTGTTTCTTGAGGGAGGTAGGTATGGAGTGAATTGAGTATGCATTCAAGTGTGTCAATGTTATTTCCTGTGGGAAGATAAGCACATGTGATATTAATGACTTTGGAACTGCTGATTTGAAGTTTAGAGGTAAGTATTTCTGCATTGTTATCAGGGCTAAGAGTCTGATCTATAATACTAATTTGGATATGAGCTTTATGGAGAATTGCTATCCCTCCACCCTTTTTAGTAGTACGATCAAGTCTAATGATGTTATACCCAGGTGGTGTGATTTTCCTGTCTTTGATGGATGGCTTTAGCCATGTTTCAGTTAGACATAAAATGTCAAATTGATGGATTTCTAGTAGGGCATGAACTAGAGAGGTTTTATTACAAATACTTCATATGTTGAGATGAGCAATATAGAGAGAGTTAGTAGGTTTGGTAGTAGATAGACAGTGAATTTTGTCATGTTTTTGTAGGTATTAGAATGGTTATGGTATGGTCCAGGGTTAGGATTAATGTCTCCATCCAGCAGTAGGTGGAGGTATTTAAAATCTTTTGGATGAAGAAGTTTGTGTAAGCTGTCTATTAGTTTTCTAGATTTTGATTTATTTAACTTGATATATTCAGGTCTCTGGTATTTGGCTAGAGGGTATTTTGGTTGGGTTGTGAGATTTGAGAGGGTAGAAGAGAAAGTTAATATAGGTGTAGAGGTTTGTTTAGATGTAAAAGTAATATTAGAGTAAAGTGGGTATTCATAGAAGGTTAAGAAATAAGTAGCAATGAGACAGGAGAGAGATGATAAGCAAATACGAAGTTTTAGGTGTGAGGAGTTATGTGTTGAGTGCATTTTAGTAATAGAGGAGGTGAGTAAAGGAGATAAGTTTGTGTGTAGTTCAAGTAGTTTGAGTAAGAAGTTAGGGGTGGAGATAAGATGTTATAATTAGTGGGTGTGGTGTTTGGCAGAAGAGGTAGAGTGAGTTTATGATGTGTAGTTATATGATTGGTGTAGATGACATAGGGGTGTGGCCACTAGTGGTATAAATGTAGGAGCATTGGGGCGGGTGGAAATTGGAGGCAGGGTAGGGGAGCGGAGTGAGCCCGCAGGGCGAACGGAGCAGGTAGAGACAAGAGAGTGGTCAACCAAGGAAGACAATCAGTAGAATGGAAGTAATCTGCAGGTAAGTCTAAAAGTGGGAGAAAGAAGAAGTGAGTAAACAGGCTAATCTAAGGTGCTTATGGTCAGGAGTAGGTTGCAGGGCTACAGTAAGGTATGTATATGTAAGAGAAGTAGAGTGTAGTTAGTATATCCAGGGGTGAGGATATAGAGGTGCAGAACTACCACTAAGAAGTGAAGAAGTTGAAATCAGAGCTACAAGTAGGGTTGGGAGGTCCTGGGAGAGAAGGTTGTAATCGAGATGCAGAGCAGTAGAGGTAGGGTGCCACCTAGTGGCCAGAGATATAATTTCCACAAATCCCTCACATACAAGGTAGGCAAGCTAACGGAGAGGGGAAAAGAGGCAACGTACTACAAACAAGAGAGTAGAGGCTGTCTAGGAGGGGTGGTTAAAGGAAGAAAAAGAAATAAAAACTAGTTTGGGGAAAATTGTAGGCTGCTGGCTATCTGGAGTGGGGAAACTAGCCTAGTGAAGCAAGGAAATTTGTCCAGAGTTATTAGTAAAAATGTCTAGTTATGAGAACAGTACATACTTTCACTGTCTTAAGAAACAGCTGGCCACTCAGGGAGCTGAAGGGTAGTTTCAAAGTCCAGATTTGTGTTCAGGAATTTGCAGGAGGGTGTTATGCAGGTGTTAGGTACTTGAGGTTCCCAGGCTAATAAAAAGTAGAAAAAGAAGAGGTATTAAGGTAGAGTATTTCCAGAAATGCAGTCAGGTGAGAAACAGGTAAGCAATCGCAACTATATATATTAGGTACAGATCATCAAACACCTAAACAGTTCTAAAAAAAACTCTAGGTGAATAACAACATGATTTGATTTCCAGTAGTGCAGTCAAGTGAGAAACAGGTAAGCACTCACAATTATATAAAGTAGGTGCAATGCATCAGATATCTAAGCAGTTCTAAAAACCTCTAGGCAAATAACAACTTGATTTGATTTACGCATGTAGAGAGACAAAAAACAACTTCATTTGGTTACTACACAGTCCCTTAGAGCTGCTTTACTAGTATATATCAGTATTTGAATGCAAACAAAGCAGTAATGGTTATTCTGCTAGTTTCATACTAATAATGTGTACAAATTTGCGGGATCAAGAAATTAGGATGCTTATGGCGTTTCATGTACACATCGCTGGCTATGCTAAGTTAGTGCGAATAGGTTCACGCTACTCCCTAGAGCAGTCTTAGACCTTTAACTGGGAGTGTATTAAGTATTCATGAATTACTAACGGCTAAAACTACAATAACAGCAGCCGATATTTGAATTACATTCCCACTGTGTTAGTTTTAGATATATGATAGGGCCGGTGAGGTTCTAGTTCCAGAAATAGTTATTCTGCTAGTTACATACTAATAATGTGTACAAATTAGCGGGATCAAGAAATTGGGACGCTTATGGCATTCCACGTGCATGACCCTGTCTATGCTAAGTTAGTGCAAATAGGTCCGCGCTACTCTCTGGAGCAGCCTTTAGTCTTTTAACTAGGAATGTATTAAGTATTCATGAATTGCTAACTGCTAAAAGTACAATAACAGTAGTCAATACTAGAATTACATTCCCACTGTTTTAGGTTTGGGTATGTGATAGCGACGATGACGTCAGCGATATGACTGGATTAAGAAAAAATGCTCAGTAAAGGTAGCTTAAGAGCAATGTAAGCTTTTGTGAGCAAGGACATATGCTCTGTATTTTTAATGTTTGAGCTTCTGTAGTACGACTGTTAGTCGGAAGCAATTATTACACAATTGAAGGCAGTTGTGAGACATACTAAGAGCACATAATTACAATATAGCCTTAACAAGCCTCTAAGAACAGATCACCATGTACAGCATTATGTGGAAGACGTTTGGTAACAGCAAAAGCTTTGTTGACAGTCATATCATAATTGCGTCGCAGACATTTTAAGAAAAAAAAACAGTGGTAATCCATTCGGAAATGAGACAGTATGCACAACATTAAAATAGGAAAAAAAAACATTAAATAAACAAAGTAAAACAATGGTAAAACTTACTCAGGGACTAGCACCCAGAACAGAGAGCACAGCAGCCAGGTAGATAGCAAGGGAAGAAAGATGGCGTCCCAGTCTAGAGACTTTGCATTATAGTTCCTTTTTGGCATTGAGTTATTATTCATTACACCTTATATACATGCCTGCTATCCATGATTCATATGTACATACACTGTATGGGGTCCTTGTGTTTTATTGGAGACTTCAACACTCTGTTACAATTACACCTGACTTCTGGGCTTACTGCTTTACTCCAGTTCACATATTTATCTTATGTAGTGGGTTAAGGCACATATGTCTGTATACTGATTCATTTCACAGGTTTAGTTTGGTTTTACTCTGGTGAGGACTTGTTTGCTGATGCCTCATTCATCTGTAATTCTGTGATGGCTTGGTGGTTAGCTACTTGAACTGTGATGCATAGGGTCCTGGGTTCAAGACCTGTATGGCTATTTATTTTGCTGATGGACAGAACAAGGGTCGTTGGATACAGAGTGATTAAGGCACTTTTAAGCATTTCTAAGTGGGTTTGCGTGAGGGTAAGCAATGCTAACCTCCGGTTACATATGCTTACAGAGAGTTAGCTTTAGAATTGCTTAACCTGTGTGTGCATTGCTTACTTCCTCGCAAATGGGCTTAAGCTCGCTTACTAGTGCTTAAATATGCTTACTACTGTTTATTGGTGCTTAAACCTGCTTACTAGTTTTATTCATCATGACACTGACTACTCACGTGCATTTACTGCAGTACTCCAGTTCATAAATATATGTTATTTAGTGGGTTATGTAACAAAAATATTAGTCATAATGTGCTTTGCCAAGGAAAATGGAATGTGCTTCAGTGGGACTCAAACAGGAAATGCCTGCTCGTAAAGCGAATGATCTGCCCACTACACTACTGCTATGCTGCTTCATTTGCATATATCTTCCTTGTTATCCTCTTCAGCCATTTACGCTGCATTAACCGTAGCTAAGCGATGGGCACAGCCACGCACCTACGATTAACTTTAATCAGATATTTAAAAAAAACAAGGGTTTGTTCATTTTATTTCTGTATACTTTTGCTGTAGTATATGAGGGGGACTGTTGATGGGGATATGCGGACACCTATGAGTGGTATCACTCATTTCTTACCCCTTTCTGCTGATCTTCCATGCGGGGCATGTATATTCTGAGAGCTCTGCTCTCAGACATGCCCCCTGCACTCGTACACGCTCCATGTAAGATTAGGAGCTCAGGCAGCGTGCCTCATTACTATGCATGGCACGCTGCCATCCTGCTCCTAAATGGCCACCTCTGTGCAGGACTAAGCTAGTCTTGCATGGAGAAATAGTGAGTCCGGAGGTATGACATTTTCATATAGGCTGTATTTTTTTAATAAAGATGACCATGCAAAGCCATTTATTCTACTTAATTTAACTGGGTCAGAAACCATTGAAAGGGAGGGTTCCTTTGTGTATGCACATGCTATTTTTACAAGGTGGCGGGGGGGGCTACCATCATATTGTTGTACTGGCTGAGTCAAGGGCTGATCCTGAGTGCTTAATATGTAAATTTTAAGAAATGTGTAACCCCCCTGACAAACATTACAATGGAAAGGTACTTATTTTACACAAGGGATCAAAAGCCTGGTGAAACTTTTGCAGCATACATAACAGACTTGAGATATAAGGCTAGAATATACAGATTTGGTAATTTAAGGGGATGAGTTGATAATAGACTTGTGTGTGGTATTAAGGATGATGCTGTGAGAAAGATTTTGCTTCATGGTACTGATTTAACTTTGAATAAGGCCACTGAGATTTGTCGGAGAGACAAGATCACAGAAAAGCACACAGATATGTTTACAAATGAGAAATGCATGCTTCAAGTAACTTCTACAGCTCATGTTGACAGTATGCAGCACATGGTTAAAAGAAACAGGCACATGGTCATAACTGTTGCCCCTGCAGCAATCACTGGTAAACCCCAGATCATTTCAGCTAGTTCCAGAGTTTGCATAGTCTCAGTGAAGCATAAGCGTGAGTCAGCAAACTCAAAGCATGCGCCCCAAACTAGTTTTATTGCCAACTGTTATAATTGTGGTGGAAATCATGAATGTAAAAGGGAAAACTGTTTAGCTTTTGGTCAGCAATGCCACAAATGCAATAAGTGGAATAATTTCAAAAGGTTTTGTAAATCAAAGGGCACACATTATTTTATTAAAAGGGAGCATTCAAAGAAACAAGTTGATCAGTTAGAAAGCTGAAACCCTATTTTTTATGTTGATGGTGTGTCAGTGCTTCAAGAAACAGCCAATGCATTCGATTTAAGGGTAAAGAACGAAATATTTTGTACCGATACTGTTCAGATAAATGGAAACCCATACAGCTCAAAGTTGACACAGGTTCCAAGTGCAATGTTATGTCAGTAGAAACATTTGCTAGAGTATGTGCTGGTGAAAGGCTTGATTTGGCAAAGTGTGCAAAGCTTGTTGCTTATGGAGGTGAAGAAATTCATACTGAAAGCTCAGTAGTGCTTTCATGTTACTCTGCTGGGAGAAGTTACGACTTGTTATTTTATGTGGTCAAGAAGCACATCCAGTCATTATTAGGGCTCAGAGGTAGTTTGAAAATGGGACTGTTTTCATTTAATAAGGAAATCCATCATGTTTGCTCAAAAAGCCACTACTTTAATTTCACCCAACATATTTTTTCTACCTATGCTGATCTTTTTGAAGACAAACTAGGCAAGTTTCTAGCTGTGTACTCCATGAAGTTAGACCCAGATGTCAGTCCAGTTATCATGCCAGCCCTGGAAAGTTTCAGTAGCTATGCAGAACAGATCCAAAGCCTAGCTAGATAAAATGGTAAAATAAGGTGTGATTTGTCCAGTAGATGAACCAAATGAGTGGGTATCTTCCATGGTTGTAGCTCATAAGAAAAGCTCAGATGACATTAGAATATGTATTTATCCACGAGATTTGAACAAAGCACTAAAAAGACCTCATCATTTAATGCATACATTTGAAGAAGTCAGTGCTCTGATGCCAAATGCCACTGTTTTTTTTCTGTCTTAGATACAAAGAGTTAATTATGGCAAATTTCACTTGACAAGAAATGCTCATTGCTAACAATGTCCAATACAACATTTGGCAGGTACACATTTTTGAGAATGCCATTTAGGATAAATTCTGCAACTGAAGTATTTCAGCATGCAATGGAGCAAATTATTTCTGGGTATTCTTGTGCTAGTATAGTAGATGACATAGTAATAGGAGGTAATGATGAAGCTAAGCATGACAGAAACCTCAGAAAAGTTCAGGAAAGAGCACATCAAGTGATTCTTAAGCTCAGTCCACAAAAATGCAAATTCAAGCTACGTGAAGTTACTTATGTTCGTCATTTATTTACCATTTCAGGCCTATGACTGGACCCTTTCAAACAAACAGCCATTCTCAAGATGCCTGCTCCAGACAATGTTCACACCCTGCAACTTTTTCTTGGCATGGTTAACTACCTAGGCAACTTCATTCCAGACTTGAGTCAAATATCAGCACAACTCAGAGAGCTGACATGTAAAGATGTATCCTGGTCTTGGTTAGAACACCACCAAAGAGCATTTGATGTCCTGAAGTAGAGAATTGCCAGTCCACAAATTCTCAGATATTATGATGTTCACAAGCCAGTTACTCTTTCCTGTGATGCTTCGAGAGTTGGTTTAGGTGCAGTCATTCTACAAGAGGATCAGCCTGTTGCCTATGCATCAAAAACTCTTACTCAAACTGAAATTCAGTATGTTTAGATCGAGAAAGAGCTTTTGGCAATTGTGTTTGTATGTTTAAAGTTCCATGAATATGTTTATGGTAGACTTATCCAGATTGAAACAAACCACCGACTTCTAGTCACTATTTTAAGAAAGCCTTTGTATACAGCTCCAGCCAGATTGCAATGTATGATGTTGAGAATGCAAAAGTATAATTTCACTCATGTCCTCAAGAAAGGCAAACTTCTTTAACTTGCTGATACATTGTCCAGATCACCCAGAAACACCACAGAGCAGCATGATAATGAGGACCTTGATTCTGAACTCATGGAAGTGAGAAATTTTTCTTCCACACATCTTGCTGAGCTGAGAGAGATCATACAGCCACAGATCCAGTTTTACAGAGGTTCAACCACTTTATTCAACAAGGATGGATGTCAAAGCAATCTAGTTTACCTCAAGAAGTACAACCTTATTTTCCATACAGAGATGAAATTTTGTCGGAAAATGGTATTCTGAAAGGTCCAAAAGTAATTGTTCCAAAGTCCTTGCAACAAGAGTGCATTACTATCTTGCATCTTGGGTCACCCAGGAGCAGATTATACCAAAAGAAAGGCAAGAGGTCTAGTATTTTGGCCTTATATGTCACAAGATATTGAGAGAGTGCTATCATCTTGTTTCGTGTGTAATAGTACAAAGCCACAACAACAGAAAGAACCACTTTCCCTAAACTAGATTCTTGAACTGCCTTGGTCGACAGTAGCCACTGACATTTTTGAGTGGAATGGTCAGTGTTACTTGGTGTTAGTAGAGTCTTATTCATATTCGATTGAGATTGACCTACATCTTAATCTAGCATCCAATACTGTTATTACTAAGATGAAGCATCATTTTGCAGTCCATGGTACTTAAAACTCAAAATACTGAAAACACACAGGATACCAAAACTTACTATATTCCAGCACAAGTACATACAGAAACATATTACCCATCAACTATATGCAGGGGGGAAAGCCCCCCAGCACCCCCCACAACCCCTGCAACCAGGGTTGCCAGACGTCCCTATTTGGGCGGGACTGCCTGATCCCGAGTCCCGCCTTGCCGGTTTAAATCCCGGCCAGCCTCCACTTTGTTTTTTTTTTTTTTTTTTTTTTTTTTTGATTGGCCCGTATACCTGGCATACAGGCCAATCAAAAATCGCTAAGCATGTAGCTTCTTCTGTTCCGCATTAAACAGAAGTAGCTCCATGTTTAGCGATTTTTGATTGGCCTGTATGCCGGTATACGGGCTAATCAAAAATCGCTAAACACGGAGCTACTAATGTGGAGCTGCAATGTTCTGCATTAAACATGAGGAGCTCCGTGTTTGTAGATCTACTATTCTTTAATGTGGAACTCTGTTCCGCATTAAAGAATTTTTTTTTTTTTTTTTTTTTGTCGTCCCTACCATGCCGATATGAAATCTGGCAACCCTGTCTGCAACTTATATGAACTTCAAGACTGCACTTCACTACACTAAGTGCAATCTTGGAGTTGATATATTTAAGTAGCCCCCCCCCCCCCGCTTATACTTGGAGAAGAGTAATATAGTTTGTCTTTTATTTGTTTCTGTATGTACTTGTGCTGGAATATAGTAAGTTTCAGTATCCTGTGTGTTTTCAGTATTTTGAGTTTTCAGTATTTTGAACTTTCGAGATTTTGGTCTCAGGATTTTGGGCTTTAGGAGTTTGGACTTACAGGATTCTGTAGCACTCATATATATATATATATATATATATATATATATATATATATATATATATATATATATATATAGACACACACACACACACACACACACACACACACACACACACACACACACACACACACACACACACACACACACACATACACACAAACACATATGACTCCCTGCATTTTACTGAATATACATTTGTTTGGCAAATGCAGGAGTGTGATTTAATGTCGATAGAATGGATGGCTGAATGGTGGATATGTTAGTGGTATGGAATGTCGACACAGGAAAGTGGGCTTAGGGGGTGACAGTGTGTGTTCATGCATGTGTGTGTGTGTGTGTGTGTGTGTGTGTGTGTGTGTGTGTGTGTGTGTGTGTGTGTGTGTGTGTGCGCGAGTGTGTGTGTGTGTGTGTGTGTGTGTGTGTGTGTGTGTGTGTGTGTGTGTGTGTGTGAGTTAGGTTTAGGGTCAGTGATGAGTGAAGGATAGGTGTGTGTTTGTGTGCGAGTGTGTATTTTAGGGTAAGGTTAAAGGTTAGGTTGGAGACAGATGTAGTGCTGTTGGTGTGTGCTTGTATGTCTGAATTTCTCTTGTGTAGTGACAGTGTTACAGGAAAGTTTTAATGATGTTAAGGTGCAGGGATAGGGTTGGCAGAAGGGGCAGCCTTAGGGTTAGGGCTAGCACTCATTACAAAAGGGATGGTGAAGGTCACACAATAGGCTGTGGAATACTGCACTTCTCTCACTAGAAGTAGTCTGAATTGCATTATGAGACTTGACAGGGTTGGGTCTTTAGTTTGGAGTTAACGCTTATGGCTTTATATACTTATTGCACTGAACTGTTCAACTTTCTCTTGCAGATTGGACAATAATGACTATGTCATAGATGTGTATATTTTCTTATTTAAATGTTTGCTTTGTTTCGTTTGTGTCTGCAACTACTCGTATTGTTCCTTAGGTGTAATTAATCAGCTCACAGGATTACAGTTAGACAACAAATTTCAGAAATGTAAATAAAGGACAAAATGATACTGTAACAAAAACAATCAATTTAAATTTATAAAGCTGAATTAATACAATAGTACAATGTATGGTTGAAAATACAGTTCAGAACAACTGCTCTGATGATGAACTAAAACCATAAAACAGAAAATTGTTGGGTTAACATTAAACATTTCTTTCTCTGACTGAATGCAGTCACTGATGAGACAGATGGATCAGTGGAATTCTGGCAGAGTAAGGCTGCCATGAACAGTGATATACAGAATGAAAATACATGAACATGATTCCATAAAACTGGCAGCACTTGTCTTACTGTTTTATTTATTAGTTTGTTCTGCAGTGCAAAAATTCAACAACTCTTTTCTATAGTCCACAGAACAACATGAAAGGAATTTAAAGCAGGCAATCTGTGTATGCTTGCTACAAAAGCCCATGTGCTAAAAGAAGTGGTCTTTTTATGTTTTTTTTCTGCATACAAAGTGCACATTATATGGTTATAAATGTTCAAGTCTCAAGAAATCCTAGGTTCAGACAAACAGCAGAATGCGTTTACATCACGATGGTAAAATTTGTCTTAGTTTTAGTTTCCTTAAAAGGGGTCATAATAAAGTCTATTATAAACTCAGAAACGTACTGATTAAGAGTTTAATCTCCCTGATAAAAGGTAGTAAACCTGCTCAATAGATCTTTGACTCAAACAAAGGTTTGTATTTGAGCGGGGACAGGTAAAAGATGGATGACTTGTTAAACATTGCCAGCATACTTGGCTGGTGCCATTTAGCGGTCACAGCTAATAGTAACAAGGCCATTGTGCTGTCAACCTATTTGCTAATTTCAGCCAGCTTAATGTTTTTTCTTATCTTTGTTAGCCTTGCAAAGATTGAGGTGGGTTTCGTGTTCTCAATGTCCAGCACTTCTTCAAGAAAAGCATTCCTAAAGGATTTCTATGTTGTGATACAGATTTATAATGATTCTGTAGAACCCTGCATGCTGAAATGAGAACAAATAAATTGTCTCATACTGCAGATTTAAGTTTTTTTTTTAACTGTCTGCATTACTTTTCTTACAGAACTATAACTGTTCAAAATGTTATCACTTCTCCCTTTAAGTTGTGTCAGAGTTAACTAGGGGTTAAACCACATCAGTGTTCTTTTTTGTTTATACTTTTGTTACTTTTAGTCATTTCAGTTGATGTAGAAAGTTTGCATTCTAAGTTAACAGTTCATTTAAAGGTTTGAAGGAAAAGAATGGAGTCTTTCACATGATTAATAGTATTAGAATGTATGTGAGCACAATAATAACAGGGTTTTTAAAAGCAACAGAATGAACTATTTTCATGTTTATCTTAAGTTTACAAAATTATTATTGTTACAACTGCTCTTTATTCTAATTAAGGGTACTTTTTTGCCATCTCTGTGGGTTTAAAAGTCTGTTTCTTATGTTTATGCATCTGCATTCATAGGATTAATCAGACTGAATACGCAAAAATGGTTTATTCCAAAATACAGAGCTTGTTTCTCTTTGGACAGTCTTTGTTAAGGTGCCATTGGCTCAGTGGGCTTAAATCAATCAAAATAAATCAGTCAAATAAGTAAATCCTAATGCTTCTCAACTGCATATATTTATACATAGATATAGCATTTACCAATCAGAAAGCAGGATAACGTGGTAAATACATTATGTTCATAGGTTAGTACTATTCTAACTGCCCTTATTGGCTATTGTAAGCCTACCCAATGATCCCATGTGAAAATCAAACCCTGCATCGGGTGTCTGTAAGGGAAATACCTTAACCAATATGCCAAACTCCCACCCAGAACAAAAAAGATATATATATATATATATATATATATATATATAGAGAGAGAGAGAGAGAGAGAGAGAGAGACATCTTTTCATATGTTTGGTAAAAGGACAAAAAGGTAAGCAGGTATACAAAAAAAACTTGTAGCTGTACTCATGGCTGATATAGGCTATATAGGCTATGATTAATTTTGTGTTTTATATTTTATTTATAATAATAATATAAGTTCAAATAAAATATAAATCATGCTTACTGCTTGTTTTATTAGGACTTGTAATCTTAGGACATACTACTGTTTTGAACCTCTTCTAGGTGATATAGTACTTGTGATTTGAAGAACAAATGAGGTTTGGGAACAAACCAATTTGTTCAGGGACATCTTCAGTGTTTAGGGGTTAGGAGAATTTAAATGGGAGTGTGGGGTTTTGGTTTGGGGAAGGATGTTAAGGCTAGGAAGTAATGAAAAGTTTAAGTAGATTCTTGGATGGGAAGGGTTAATTTAATATGGGGAAGTTTAGAGGAAGTGAGATGTGTAGGGTAGGGCTTAAGGGGGTTTATGTGAATGTAACTGGGAAATGGAATCAGATTCAGGCATGATCTTGCTACCTGCCCTCCCTCCCTTTCTTTTTGGGTCATTTTGGATGGTGTGGTTATTGAGGTGAGTATATAGGTGGAGAACAGGGGCAGGATTGTCCCTCTTCTGTTCCCCCTCCTGGTGTTGAGTGTTGATGCAAGGAGTATGGTGGATGAAAGCGAGTGGTAAGATGCTACTTTGATTAGGAAGAATAAGTGAGTAGTGGTGTGGATGCTGCTTATTCGGGCAGGGCGACTGGGGATATGCAGCCTTTGTGTCTGGTTACAAGGATGCTACATGTTGCAGTTACAAGGATATTCATGATGTGATTAACATTTTGAAATGATACAATAAAATGATGTTGTTGAAAGTTAATAAATTTCATCAAATGCCATTTTGGTGTGATGTGTTTTATTGAAGAGGACCAGGACAAAGAAGAATAAAGTCTGACCCTTGGATTGGCTCTGATGGTTATGCAAAAGGCAACTTATTGCTTTCTAAATGTGGAATTGATGCTGGTATGCTGTGGTTTAGTGTCAAAGTTTTAGCAGGGAAAAAGGCAGCACTACAGCTGAATCTGCCTACCAGACACTTCCTTCTGTGCACGTTAGTGCCTTACTGTCACTGTCCCACTGTGTGGCACATGCAGACAATTAACTCAGCTGCTCACATAGCTGCTGGGCAGAGTTGCTGCTCTGCAGTTCCAGTTCCATGTATTTGCTGCTTCGAGCTGCATTTTAAAACTGCAGCCTGTTCTGTAGTTTGGCATAAATGAACAACAAATAAAGATGTGAAAGGGAAAGGCAATGCAGATGATATGGTAAAACTGAACACAGGACTTTATCCTCCCAAGCAATGAAATAGTTTAGTTAATTTTGAGCCCACAGTGAAAGGATACTTCAGAAATGTACACTTGATATACATTTCAGATTTACATACTTTTTATCAAAGTCTGCATTCTATAACATAGCTTTTTACATTATAAATGGGTACAGTGCAATCCATTCTACTAAATGGAAGGTAAATAGGATGATACTGTTGTTGACAGATGGCGATTTTTGTCCAAGAAATACAATAACAAGACACATGGTTTTGTTGCTTTATTCTTTTATTAGTTTTATTGGCTACAGTGCTGATGTCATTTTTGGTTTACTGATCACTTTAGTACTAACCAGCAGAAAGCAACAAGAAATAATATCCAGAGAGAAATAGCAATGGAGAAAAAAATCTACCTTTCCTGCTTTGTTTTTTTTTTTTCTGTATAGCAATACTGCATGTTTGTTAGCATGCCTGCAGTGTGAAAGTGGAGCTGATGGTTTGTTTAAGCAATAACCGACAATGTGGTATGGTATATTGAAGATTTACCCACAGTTGGCATGATTAAATAAAGCCAACTATGGGTAAATTTCAATATACATCAACCACAGAGTTGATTATTTCTATTATACAATGACATTATTTAAGAAAAAAAAAACTTACTTTTCTTAAATAATGTCGTTGTATAACGGTGCATTACTGTTCTTCCGCTGGTGGTGGTATACTGCTTCCTTGTGTTGATGTACTGCGCATGCGTATTGGACTTGTGTTCCTACGCATACCCAGTACATCAATGCTTTGAAACAGAAGCAATGGAGAAAAGAAAGTCTCTGTTGCTCCACTTTTTTCTTTTTTTTTTTTTTTTCTTTATTAAAAAAAAAGGTTTTGGACACTTCATACCAACGGAAAAAAGTCCAGGCGACCAGACCTTTTTCCATTGGTATATTGTGGAATTTACAATGATTTGAAGTATTGCTGGCCAATCAGCATGCACGGTTTGGAATATTAATGGGGGTCATTGTCTAATTAATATTTCATCATAGATGTGATGCCTATTGTTTGTTGTTAGACTTGTTGTACTACTATATAACATGTCTATCAGTTTACCAGTCAGGTGTCATCCATGGCAGAAATCCAATCATGAAGACTGCACATGCCATGAAATAAGTAGGTTAAAAATGTGCTCTAAGCTCAGATATTATAGCGGTCATCATTTTCCACTGTGCTCTGAAAATTGAACAGAGAGCCCATGCATTCCTCCACTATGTGACACTGTTCGGTAAACAGAAGAAAAGTAAAACAGCAACATTGTGTTTGTGTTTGCTAAAGTACATGCAATGCAAGAAAAGCTACCCACTTTTCTCATTGCTATTGTTTTTACTGGTTATAATTTTATGAAACTATGAACAGATAAGCACAGACATTTTTCATTCTCTATGCTCCAAATGTTTGTATTTATAATAGCATCACGCTGAGAAGCACATGAGCTGTGTTATATGCCACCAATTTGCACTGCTTATTTCTATACAAGTAAAGGAATGTTTGGACCAAGTGTTTCTGTTTTACTATACCAATTTCTTGATCTTTGAGCAAGTATTTATGACCAACAAAGACATTCTTTTTGTAGGAGGACTCAAGAAGAGTAAAATGTGACAAGAGTATTACTGAATTATAATTTTTGATAAAGTCATGACTAACATACCTTTCAACTTCTGAATGTAGAAAATCTGAACAAAGCCAGGTATTACATGGAACAAGTACCCAAAGTAAGGAAAACATTTTAAATATTACTCCTTTAAACTTTGAAAGTTGCTAGAATAATGAGTTTTGAGTAAGCATGCATTCAGTGAAGGATAGTGAGACTCAAATATATGCCATTGTTTAATGATTTCAGTTGTCAGCGATTTGTAGAAAAACACACATTTTATGAAGAAAAGACCAAAAACATGAGGCAAAAATCCAGGCAATCAAGAAGCATGATAACTAATATATTGAATAAAAATATATGTGTGTGTGTGTGTGTGTGTGTGTGTGTGTGTGTGTGTGTGTGTGTGTGTGTGTGTGTGTGTGTGTGTGTGTGTATGTGTGTATGTGTGTGTGTGTGCGTGTGTGTGTATGCGTGTGTGTGTACTTACATTTGTTGAAACCCCCAAACACTGAGCGCAAAATGTCAACCACATGAGCATCAACACACAGTATTATGCAACAAGATTGGCGAATGTAAAATTCTAATGAAAAAAAAAACAGCAAAAAAATGCTGCATTTATATAATACACATACACACACACACACACACACACCCCACACACATATACATATGTATATGTATGTATATATATATATATATATATATATATATATATATATATATATATTTATGGGTCTATCTTAAATAACCAAAGAGGTGTTTTAGAGAACACCTCTTCGCCGACACATAATGAATGAACGCACTAAAGCACAATAATTCAAAACAACGATTTCATTCCCTGGGAAAGAAATCACTTAGCCATCCCCATAAGTTTGCCCTTTTCCCCACTGTAGTGTGATCTCAGAGTTTGGTATATTTAGTTAGGGGGGGGGGAGCACAGCCCACCACTTTTTTATGTTTTTAATGATTTTTTTTTTTTTTTTTTATGGTTTTAGACAGCCTATTTCTTTCCAAGGGAAAGAAATCGCTGATGTCAGCATTTGTGGTTTTGTGCGTTCGCTGTTTATGTGTTGGCGAAGAGGTGTTTACTGAAACATCTCTTTGGTTATTATATATAAACCCTATATATATATATATATATATATATATATATATATATATATATATATATATATATATATATATATATGGGTCTACTTCTTTTGACCTAACTCCCATTTGCCCGACACCCATTTGCCCGAGACCAAATGACTGAAAGTTCATTTGCCCGACATTTCATTTGCCTGACACTTCATTTGACCGATAAGTATTATTAGCAAGAAAATGGAATATGCTCCCTTCCCCACTGTAGTGCGACCCTGGAGTTAGAATATATAGATAGGGGGAGTGTGGGGGACAAAGCCCCCCACTTACTTTTCTTTTACTAAGCAATATTACATCAAAAGTTAACAATATCATATGAAATGAAGTGGGGGGCTTCGCCCCCCACACCCCCCTAACTATATATTCTAACTCCAGGGTCACACTACAGTGGGGAAGGGGGCATATTCCATTTTCTTGCTAATAATACTTGTCGGTCAAATGAAGTGTCGGGCAAATGAACTTTCAGTCAAATGGGGTCGGGAAAATGGGTGTCGGGCAAATGAAAGTTAGGTCAAAAGAAGTAGACCCATATATATATATATATATATATATATATATATATATATATATATATATATATATATACATATATATATATATATATATATAAATAAACACACACACGCACACATACACACACCGACACACACACACACACACACACACACACACACACACACACACACACACACACACACACACACACACACACACACACATACATACATGTATGTGTTGTGATACATGCATTAAAGTTAAAAAATAGAGGATAAGCTTTACACCATCCATGTGCTTAAATGACTCATCACTGATACAAACATACACTAAAGCGTATACATGATACACAGACACTATCCCCAACCACACCTTCAGAAATAAGTATGCATGAAATTCACACTAGCAAAACCCAAGTGCCAGAAAATCATACTCAACTGTCTAAAACCTCCAGTAAAATATATTTCTAAATATTTCTAAATAAAACCTTCCAAAAGTGTGATATGACCAGAGGCACAAAACACAGTAACAGATGTGTTTTCTTGGGGGCAAGCCCAACCTGTACTCCTAACATAGAAGTAACCTCTCACACCCCATATTATGTATATGTAAACTCTGATGTCACACAAACTCAAAGAAGAGTGGAAAAGTGACTATAATGTAACACTCTCCTTCTCGCTGTTCACTGAGAGTAACCATAAGGTCATTGTCATAGTCAGTGATCCTTCACCTTTTATGATAATTCTGACAATCAGTGAAAGACGCAAAATTAATTAAATATTTCTAACTGTTGATCAACTTACTGTAATCTGTGTGTGTGTGTGTGTGTGTGTGTACTGTCCCTAGGATTCTGGAATGGCCAGTTTCTGTGCAGACACAGGTTAGGAGCTCCTGCATGGAAAATGGCCGCTGTGTGATACAGGAAAGTGCCATTTTCAAGTGCACTGGCGGCCCTACACTGTTCCTGCACGGAAAGCCAAGTGGGATGCAAGTCACCTCATTTGCTAGTATAAAACATGCAGATGAGATGATTTTGTGATCCACGTAGCTGGCCAGACTCTGTGCAGGAACAGTGTCAGAGCAGAAATGTATTCAGCTAGTAACTGAATACAGTTCTGCATCTGAGTAAACGGAGGTAGGACAGGTCATGGAAGCATGTATTACAGTCAAACACACATGCCAATGGTCAAATATAAGGCCATTGGCATTAATAATAGTTTATTTTTTTATAAAATTAAACTTTTTGTTTTTTGGCTGATCACGGCCATTTAAGCATAGGGCAGCGGCGCGCAAACGGGATCGTGCCGAAATTTAAAAAAAATGAGAAAAGTAAATTTTAAGATAATTCTACATTTTGCCATTATAGTTAATGGCATGCAGAATGTAAACAATACCAAGGAGCACTGGTTGTCAAGGGGAAAGGGTCCATCTAAGTGCAGTAATTAAGGACTTACACACTGGGGTATGAAAATGAGGAGAGTTATACTGAATCACAGATTTCTTCAAAGTGTCAGCTTGTACCTAACCATGTATGTGCAGCAATACAACTGTGCAAATATAAGAACAGAATGACTTCATAAGGGTGTGTGTCATGCTTGCTGTAAGCTCATTGTAGCTCTGTGGCCCATGTTTGCCCTTAGCTAAGCACAGCTAAGGAAGGGGGGGGGTGTCTGAGGCTGTATTGTCTTATTCCATGAAATGCAGAGTGTGTTCGCATCCAGGGAGTGCCATTTCTGCTTAAAAGTGCTTACATTAGCTAAACAGGTGTGCATGCTGTGCAGCAGGCCTAATAACACAGGAAATAGCAGAACTGTTTACATTTCAGCACCGGGTATGCGAGGTGCGCCTCGGGGCTTAAATAGGGAGGAAGTGGGAAGGGGAAACAGCAGTTGGAAGGCAATCAAGGAAAACTAGCATAGCTGGCAGGTGGAATGTATCAGAATCCGTTAATTACACATGCAGCAGCCCAGCACACTACTATAAATTATGCAAACACCCTACAGACTGTTTTTTCCCACAAACTCTACACCACCGGTGTACACAGACAGGGGAGTTTTAACTGGCAAAAATAACTAAAAATGTTAGAGGTTGCTGCTGCTTTAATCCATCAATATGTGCTAGAGACTCAGGGTGGTGAGGAGGAGAATGCTGACAACCGACCTACAGTGAAGAGGAGGAGAAGACTGTACAGACCCAGGGTAACCTACCAGGGCCTGCATGAGCTGGACATAGTAGAGCACTATAAGGTGGACAGGGACATTCTACAGTAAATCATTGAGCTGTGCTGGCCATGCCTTACACACAGAACTAATAGACTGGAACACATCCCAGTGGATACCAAGGTATGTCTAGGCTTAAGAATACTAGCCACAGGTACCTTCCAAAGACAAACTGGGGATATCATGGGGGTCTCTCAGGCATCAGCATCCAGGGTACGCCACCAGTTCCTGGCTTCCATGACACAACATGCCAATGAGCACATATATTTCCCCACTGCTCTTGAGATGCTGACCACACGTTTGCGTCTCTTCCACCATATAGCAGAATACCCTGAGGTAGTTGGTGGTATAGACTACATGCACATCCACATCAAAGCATCACCCAGTGAGCAGGGCAGGGTCTACATAAACGACAAGGGCTTCCCCTCCATCAATTGCCAGTTCATGTGCGATGTCCAGGGCATTATCATGAATGTTTGTGCTGGCAGCCCTGGAAGCTATAACGACTCCTGCATCTGGCATTGTTCAAAGCTGTATCAGGCATTTGCCAGGGGGGACATTCCATATGGCCATCTAGTGGGGGATGCTGGCTATGCACTGGAGCTGTGGCTAATGACACCCATCAGAAATGCACACGCACCCAAAAAAGAACACCATAATGAGGCACACGCACAAACCAGGATCATTGTAGAATGTGTGTTTGGGATGCTCAGGTCAGGGTTCCTCTGCCTTGACATATCCGGTGGATTCTTGCAGTACTCTCTAGCTACATGTACACAAATGTTCATATTATGTGCCATGCTACACAACATGATCCTGCGGAAACAGCTGCAGCAGGAACAGCACAGGGCAGGGCCACACAGCCTCCCACCATTGCCAAGGCCAGCACAGATACAGAGAGACTCAGAGGAGGAACATCCTGAGCCTGCCCTTGTAGGCAGAAGGAGGCATGCACAGTATGCTTAGGCCTTCACAAAGAGGCAATGCATAGCACACACACTGACACTATAGAGACCCAGAGACTGATACCTCTCTCTCTGACTCACACATACAGTAAAAGGAATGCCAAACATGACAATACCTGAGCTTTTTACCATGTACAGGGAGTGTATTATGTGCATCCAACATAGTCAGCCCTCCAGCACTGTCCTCAATACTGGGCCAGCAACAAGGTAAGTCACCCTTCCTATCAATTACTGAATGGAGTAGTATGTTCTCATACTTGTATGTATGATATGCATGCAAGCATGCAAGGGAATCGGGTGGCTGATTGGGATAGCAGAAGACAGCTATATGGGACAGCAGGAAATTCATAACAAATGCTGGTGTCAACATACTAGGCAGCACCACATAAGGTGACATCCCCCACTGCAGTACATGTGATGGCCCAAAGAACTGTGGATGTCAATAGGTTACACACATGGATATCAATCAGGGTTACATATCCACCACCAGCCTCACCCAGCAGGACGGATGTAGATAACCATGAAGAAAGGCTGGGCTAAGGCCCCCAAATGATGGCAATGGTGAACAGCCCCCCACCAGACCTACACAGGCATACTACAACAGGTTTGGCAGTTGCATTCCAGTTCTGAAGGGTAAGAAGTCTGAAACTGAAATACATGCCATTAAGATCTAACGTGTATTCTACTGATATGCCTCCTGTCTGCATAATAGGTCACAATATAATATGAAATGGAAGCCAGCAACGTAACCAAAATACCAGTACAGTCATTTCAAATGTAAAAATCTGCAAGTGTGCACCCCTTACAATCCCATGTAGAAATGCAGTAATAGATGGCCTGCAGCACTCTCAAATGGCCTGCAGTCCTCTGGCAAAGGCCCAATTCCTCACCCAAAGTGCCAGTGTTTGGAATGTCAGTTGGTCCCAACTAACAGCCTAACAGTGAACAGAAAACAAATGCAAGGCCATGTTGACAAATGCCAGTAGCATGACTCCCCATGTCCTACTGCAAGGACTGTGGATCAGGCCATACATACTACTGGGATAAAGGCCAACTAAAGGGATACCTCTGAGATATTGCTTACATAATGTTAGGTGGAGGAGAGAATAACAAAGGGGGGGGGGCTGAAAAGCATGGATATCATGGAGTGTGTGAAGTCTGAAACTCTACCCATACTACTCCTGACTGCAAACCCATGAATGAATAGCCACAAAACCACTTGTAAACCACAATGTGAATGTAAACTGATCAGATATATGAGTCCTGCCTCTGGATAATCTGGGTTTATCTGTACAGCTGAGAGGTATGGCCCCAGCAGGATATGGCCATTCCGTGAAGTTGAGAAAAGCACAAGGAGGGAAATCCCAGCCATCATACTAACAAGGTGCTGGACTATTTACACAGAACCCACAGTCTATTGTCTGTAGCTACCCCTCCACAATGGCAGGTGTGTGCCAGAATGTGTAGTCTATATGTCTTAGAATATTGGTCTCAGCTTCATTCATCTTTTATTTCCTGGTAAATAACTGTGAGCAAAGAATGATAACTGCCAGTAGCTGATGACATGACACATCACAGTGTAAAACAGTACATATGTCAAAATATCTATGCTACAGCCAAACATGTCACACAAGCAGCACAGAAAGCAATGGTTACAGTATTCCCTGTATGTTAAGCCCATTGTGTCTCCATATTGGCAACCTATCTATAGATATCCTGCAGAAACAGTTTGCTAGGTGTAGCTGTAGCACACAAAACCCTGAACAGGAGTCCAACCCTTCCTGGAATGGATGCACACACTCAATATAGAAGGTCATACTGGGCATGCTCCTACACTTAGAGAAATGAAGCCCATGTCTCACAACACAGTGGACTACAGACATCAGTTATTCACAGCTGTCTGTGCACACACACCAAAATGTACATCTTTCATACTTCACACACTCACATTGGATAGGAATACACACACATATCTAAGGCCAACATAATACAATATGCCAAACATACACACACAGAGACGTGGGGAAGAGAAAGACAGACAGCGCCAGAGAAAATCCCATTATGAGGCCTGTCCCACCCATTACACATCCCATTGGCCTATATCACATGATGTGCTGATGTCATTCATTGTAGAAATACCTTTGGTTAGCCCTAGTGTCACTGGTGCTTGTGATAATGGTGTAACACTACAGTACAAATAGTTATCCATGTAGCAGTTGTAATCTCAGTCCTGTCAAATGTAAAGTTGTGTGTGTGTGTGTGTTTCTAGATGAATGTGGTTGAGGCCAGTCACACTCACTAAATCTCCTGTACCCCTGCTTCAGCACTGCTGCTGATGTCACTCACCTTCAAAGATACCATTGGACAGCTCCCCAGCATATAACCTCTGTGGCGCTCGCGATAACTGCATAATACTATAGTGTAACAAACTAGTTAGGTAGAAATTCCAATCCTGATCTTGGCAACTGTGTAAATGTGAGTGTTTGTGTGAGAGAGTGTGTGTATTCTTGTAGAGATCTGATTTTGTGGTCATTCACACTTACAACACTTCCATTAACCCTCCTTTAGCACTGCTGCTGATGTGACTCACCTTCAAAGATACCTTTGGACAGCTTTCCAGCATGCAAGCTCCACGGCACTCATGATAAATGTGGAACAATGTAGAAGCAATAACTATATAGGGATGGGTTTGAATCTTATCCCTGGCAAGTGTTTGTGTGTGTACATATGTATGTCCATAACTCAAAGATTTTGGTCCCATTTACACCCAGTACACATTTCAGTGCCTGACTTTAGCAGTCCTGCAGACCCAGTGCCAGTATTTACAAGGGCTGGTGATGTACCTCACCTTAGAAGTACCTTGGGACAACATCCATCTTATAAGCTCTGTGGCGCATGTGATAACTGCAGTACACTGTAGTAGCAATACATAGCTAGGTAAGGGTTTGGAACTCAGTATGGGCAAGTGTGTGTGTCATCAGTAGCCTGTGTGGGGTTCAGTGTGATTGTGTAATAACAGGATCCACTGGGGGAGCATGTTTTGCTAAATTATTATTTTGGGGACCTAGCACGTGTCACAATGTCCACATTAAAAGGCCAGCAGTTGTCAAACACTGTAGAGGTTGGTGTTGACAATCCACAGCCCTAAATGTCTAGTGCCATGTGCAATGACTACATGACAGTATGTATTAGTGAACAATATAGGCAACCCTTCTATTAATCAAGAGACCACTCTCCACCCACATATCATACACAAACATACTTGGCTAGGCAACAACCACTATATTGGTTGTTTCCCTGCATATTGCCTCACAGATATTACCCACGGTGTGATTGCAGTGGACTACATGCCTGCTGACCACAAATGTGCCACTGACATCAGAAAGTACTTTGATGTGTTACATCTCCTGACTAAGTGTGTGTTATCCAACAAGTAAAAGGACATGGCTCACTGTTTGATCCCCTCAGTAGACAAATCAATGTGTACAGTGGCCCTTTTGCCATGTTCCCCACTAGACACCTGCAACAACTGTAGAGTCTGCAAATGTACCCCACAAAGGGAATACCATGCCTTATACACATAAGTTCATATGTTCATAGGCTGGTACTAGGCTATCGGCCTTAGGGCTTATACAAGCCTAGCCATAACAATTCCCTGGATACTTCTTCCCACAATATTTACTTCCCTGGACCCCTGTGTAGCAGGGTGACTAACATGATCCCTGGGGTGCATTTCATATGCCCCATCCAATTGTCAAGGTTCCTTTTGAAGAGAGCCAAGGAGGTGCTCTGCTTGACATGCCCTGTATGGACAGATGCCACTAACTCCACTGAATAACCGTATCATACTGTCAATGTAGGTGCAATCACTACCTCAGTTACATAGCCAAGTCTTACCAAATGAGGTCAGGAATGCTACATCAGAAGATACCAATCTGTCCACGCAACATGCCCCAGAGACCTCAAGCAAACTTCCACATGTCAAAGAACATGCATCTAGGACATGTGCACAACCCAGACACTGTCCATGTTATGGAATATAAATCACATACATGGGAAGCAATGCACATCACTGGCCACCTACAACAGAAACCTGGATGAGTGGATAGGGAATACAATACCCACCCCTGGGGACCACTCCAGTGACAATACTCCTGAGCCACACTGGGGACTATTGTCATGTGGCCTGATGCCAAGATATTTCCTTGGACTAGCCTTGTAGAGCCTTCAGGCCCATTCACCTACTACACACCTATGAAACAATGAGCCTATGGATCTCAGTACTGGCAAATGTGTGTGTGTGTGTGTGTGTGTGTGTGTGTGTGTGTGTGTGTGTGTGTGTGTGTGTGTGTGTGTGTGAGAATAGTAATCCCAGTGTGTTTGGTTGATGAATATCCCCTGTTGCTGTAGCTATTAGCAATCGGTGGTATGTCCAAACCAGAAGATGTACCATTCTCCATTCTACAACAGATGTTGTGCAACAAAATGTACCTATGTACAACCCTCAGCCCTATAATCTGTGAAGCATATGCAATCACTGTGTTTCAAACCAGGAATTACCGTGCACATACTGTAACTTGCCTATGACATGGTGGCTGTGTCACCACACTGCCATACCCTGTTGCCTAACTGCAGGGCCACATCCTGGTGACACACAGATGGTTAGAACGGAAAAGCGATACAGCATGTGAGAACATCTTCACTGAGCACTTCATTTGTGGGGGGAGAGAGGGGTAAAGCTGGCACTGAATGTGTTGCCAAGACTGTGGCCAATATCTGTTGTCTCAGGATAGGTATTAGCTTTGTGCAGTAACTCGCAGCACTCATGTTTAATGCTGTGGAGGTTGTTGATGCAACTATCAAGGATGTTGTGAGTGTCGTCAGTATCTGCTGCATCTCTACTGCCATAGATGCCTGTCAGGGATTCCATGAGGGATACAAATTTGTGTTTGAAGCTAATAAGGGAGTTCAACAATCATGGGACACCATCTTTCCCTGCAACAGTGTCATCCTTCTGAAGCACACTTTAGTAATGGCAGGGGACAATCACATTGTCTCCCAGTGTTTGGAGGACAGTGTCTGGGTTCTGTTGGCTCTGGCTAGTACCATGCATTCATGTACCTGTTTGTCCAGTGTCTTTGTGTATGATTCCACAGTCATGCAGCTACATCCTATTGCCATGGGTGCAGTGAAGACATCCACCCCTGTTTTCATGGCTGCAAAGTCAGCTTTGGAGAGTTTTTGCCAGGTGGTTATCTTTGTCGGGGTTGTGGCTGACATGCTGAGTTCCATGTTGATTGCATCTGGTGTGAATCTCACTATGCAGGGATTAACATCTGGGGATGAGCAACAGTCCCATATTTAGTCAACACTGGTCAAGGTTGTTGCATCCTCTATCAGGGGTCAATATGAGCTAGTCTAGGGCAATGGAAATGATGAATCCCAGAAGTGTTGGGCCACTGTACTGGTGATTGGCTACATTCCCCAGGTGATGAAGGGGTAGCGGAAGACTCATACTATGTCAGTGTTGCATTGGACCATCAGAGATGGCAGGGTGTTGAGAAATGTGCATTGACAGTCTAGGGACATAGATGTGGACCCATAGGAGACTATGGTCTGGATTGCACTATTACCCCAAGGCAGTTGTACTGGAAGTATCTCCAATGCATTATGATGGGATGCCAGTCTGGAGGGGTTCCTATCCATAATGAATATGGAGACAACACCACCTGTGGAGGTGTGGTGTGGTCCATGTTTGGGGCTGACAGCTGTGGAATACATCATAGCCTAATACTGCAGGTCTGCTACCTGCTGCTGTGAACCACCTCTCCATTACAGCAGACATGTGTCCTCCACTCCAACAACTGCTATGAGTGACTTCATCCTGACAGTTAGATGTCCACTGTTGAGCAGCATGACCCTCAGATTGCATACATGTGTAGCTGTTATGGTGGTAATAACATTAAGAACACTGCCTAATAAGACACAATAGGGGTGGCAAGACACATAGCCAGTACCTGGCAACCCAGCAGTGACAGATGTAGGACATCCATGGCAAGTCATTGGGTTCTGTCAATCATGCCATCCCAAGCAGATAGGTCCTGAATCCCCTGAGAATGAAACATAACACGTAAGCCAATGTTGCAGTTAACCATCTGTTGATAGTACCGCAGCATCATTCTGGGTGACAATAGTACACTGCCCAGGGCTACTGTCACACCTGCCTGGACTACATAATCAAAGAGTTCAACCATGTATCCTGTCATGCAGTCCAGGGAGGTGTGTCCCAAGTCATTCACACCCACATGGATACGGAGTGATACTCGTAGTTGTTGTGGAGTGACATGACTGGCTGTGTAATGTGTTAGATGCTGGCATGTGATTGATATTTGGCTGTTACTTTTTCCATATTCAACTTAGTGAGTGGGATCTGTGTGCCTCAGTATTGATTTACCCATGATCACTGTATTGTGCAAGATGGTTAGCCTTAGGGGCTTAGTTTGGGTGGTAATAGTTTGGGGGCACACTGTGTAGGTTAAATATGTGTCCCTTGGCATGTGCTATGTCACTGTGTCTGTGTGGGTGTCTGCCTTGCTGGTCTGTGCTGTTTGGGTAGATGTCCACTGAGTGGCTCTGGGAAGGTGGGTGAGTGGCTTTTCACTGTATGTCATGGCTGTCAAAGTGAGTGACATGGTGAGCTATGCGTTCCACATTGTGTGGTGCAGATGTTGATCTTATGCTTTTGACCTGCTAGTCCAGTCTTTGCTAGAGAGTGCATATGTCCACATTGGGTGATATAAGGGTAACCCTTACAGGTCTGAGTGTTTAGAGTTTAGAGGGGAGGGTTATCTGTGTACATGCGGCAGTTGCAACAGTGCACCAAAATGGACAAGTGCACCAGGATTAATGGGTGAAAGCACACATAACCACCCTTCAAACATGCCTGGAGGGGAGGCCATAACTAGAATGTACTGTAGCAACATCTGTAATGAACAAGTAATGCTGATGGCTCACAGGTGTGCCGCACTTCTTGATACAATAACCTGGTGAAGTGCCAAGCCATAATGCTAGTTGAAGTGCAAGGCCGAAAGAACTAGCATGATGCATGGGTGGAACAGAAAGCAGAATGTCTGCTACCTGTAATACTTTGCCACAGCTGTGCAGTTATCAGCAGCTTTGGTCATATCAAAGATCAATAAGTTCTGTAGGGCATGTGGTAATTGCATAACTCTATAGTAGACATACCTAGATAGCCAGGAGTTTAAACCCCAATACTGGATAATGTGTGTGTGTGTGTATGTGTGTGTGTTAATCATATACTGTCTGACCCATACCATTTTTGACCTGTGTACTACCCTTTACACTTCCCTTCACTCCAATTTAGTAGACCTGTTGATGTCATCCACCTCAGAAGTATGCTTGGTTGAGTTAGAAATGTATAAGCTCTGTGCTCCGTCTCATAACTGTGTAGCACTATAGTAGGAATACCTAGGTAGGCCGAAATTCTAACCCCAATACTAGCAAGTGTGTGTATGGGTGTGTGAATCATGTACTGTCTGACTCATTCCATTTTTGACCTGTGTACTACCCTTTACACTTCCCTTCAGTCCAATTTAGTAGACCTGTTGATGTCGTCCACCTTAGAAGTATCTTCGGAAGAGGTGGAAATGTATATGCTCTGTGGTGCATCTGATAACTGCGTAGCACTATAGTAGGAATTCCTAGATAGGCAGGAGTTCTCATCACAGTACTGACAAGTGTATGTGTGTATATATATGTGTGCATGGATCATGTACTGTCTGTCTCATACCATTTCTGACCTGTATACTACCCTTTACACTTCCCTTCACTCCAATTTAATAGACCTGTTGATGTCATCCAACTTAGAAGTACATTTGGAAGAGGCAGACAAGTATAAGATCTGTGGTGTGTCTGATAACTGCGTAGCACTATAGTAAAATACCTAGACAGGCAGGAGTTCTAATCCCAGTACTGGCATGTGTGTGAATCATGTACTGTCTGGCTCATTCCATTTTTGACCTGTGTACTATCCTTTACACTTCCCTTTACTCCAGTTTAGTAGACCTGTTGATGTAATTCATCTTATAAGTACCTTTGGAAGAAGTGGAAATGAATAATCTCTGTGGCGCATCTCATATCTGTGTAGCACTGTAGTAGGAATACCTAGATAGGCAGGATTTCTTACCCTAATGCTGGTAACTGTGTGTGTGTGTGTGTGTGTGTGTGTGTGTGTGTGTGTGTGTGTGTGTGTGTGTGTGTGTGTGTGTGTGAGGATTATATCATGTGTGGCTTATACCATTTTGATGTGTATACCATACTCGGCTGGTGACCAACTCTCACTGCCATTACTTTATATAGTGTGATGACAGCATCTGCCTCACATGCAGCAGGTTAAACCATTGTACAGTCTTCTGTACAGATGTGTCTGGAATATCCATATGTTTGAAACCTATATATGGTTGGAAGTGGTCTGTGTGCCTTAACAATGCCCATGTATGTGATATTATAGCCAAATAGGCCACAGTGAGTGTACTGACACATATGGCAGCATGCGGTATCATACCTGACTGAAACATCATGTTGATAGGACATCTGCTGCCCTCACAGGTGGCCTGCCTTTTAGTTGCAATCCATGAGTACAGATGCTTGGCTTTACAAGTGAGCTGTACCTGTTATGGGTCACATTAAAAGCTGTAAGAGGTGTGGAATGTCATATTGTGGTCCTAATTAGTATGTAACAGGAACACCTTGCATCTTAAGAGGGGTGTGTACACAATTTATATCCACTGTATACTAGTAATGTGTCACGCATGACCTTACCTTACACCGTTTGTCCCGCACAGTTTTCTAGCCTTTGTCCAGACGTCTTGGCACTGACAAGTTGTGAGGAATGCTACAGGAATGTTGAATGCACATCAGATAGGCCCCAGTGGTGACCACTGTGATGCAATACAGTTAACCCCAGCACAAGTGAACATGTAAAAAAAGCAATATAGCTAATACATAAATCAATATAGCTATTACTGATGGTTGTGTGCATGGTAAATTGCATGCTCTTTACATGCCTGGGTTATTTCCAGGTAACAACAGAACAATGTAATACTCACCAGCTTCAGGCTGCTGTCCCATATGCAGACCAGAGGTTCCTAGGTAGTTGTGAGAGGGAGTTATTGTCAGCAGATGTACATATGGCCTTGGTATAGGATAGCTACAGCATGTCTGCACATCTACAGTACTAACTGCAATAATACACAATGTCCTGTCCTCACCATAGATGTGCACCTCTGTGCATTAGAAAACCCCATCCACAACTGCAATTGGACCTGACACATGCATGTAGATACAATACAGACACATGTATGTCTGATACATTAGTGTGCTAATCCCCACTGGGCCCTTACCTGCACACTTCTCATCCAGTGTGTGTGTGCAACTCACCTCCACAATGTTTACATGAGCATCATGGCTTGTGCATTCGGTGTGTGGCCCAAGTGTGGTGAGGAACTCCTCAGTGGGTGTCAGTGGGTGCTGGATGGCTGGGCCCCCACCTGTGGCTAGCCAGTCTCTCGATACAGCAGCAGCCCATTGATGGGCATGGCATTTGAGGTTGGTGGCCCAATGCTGCACATACTCATTAGTTCTGCTGTGCAGGCCAGCATCATCTACCCTGTGGACCACACTGTTCCACAGAACAGTCCTCTCCTGCACATCTTCTGCTCTCCATCCACATGACAGGGCATAATGTCCAATCACATATTGGGTGATGATGTCTGTTTCCCCAACAGAGAATGTTGGTAGGTGAGCACTCTGCATGTTACCTGGAAGACATAAACAGGAGAATGTCACAGGACCTCGTATGGCTGTCAAAATGCACATCAACAGTGGATATTTCTTGCAAATAATCCAGACTACACCATAACCCTCCAAGCTATCATGGCTATAGCAGCTTGCATTACACGCCTATCCCTGAGCTATATTATTCCTCCAATGTTGGACACCTGATTGCATAATCCTCTATCCTCCATTCATTTCTGTGTAGAGGGTTGACAGTGGTCATCTTCTATGTGGATGGTGTGTGTATGGTGGCAGGTCTGTGTTTGACTCTGGTGTGTGATGGAGCTCTGAGCACATGCCTGAGTTCATGTAGGAGGCAGACACTAATGTTATTATGCCCCATGGAGATATGATATTGTTGCCATCAGCAGGAAATATGTATATGCTCACCTTTGTTGAGGGGAGAAGTGTGGTTGATGTGCATATTTCCATGTACAACTGGGGTGGACAGGGTGGCAATGTTCCCACCTAACCTGTGTGATGGAGGTTGCCTATATCCAAGGTCATGTGTGCATGAGGTGTTCTTTACCCCCAGTACAGGGTGAATTGTGTTGTTCCATCTGAGACTTACAACATATGTGGAGACATGGTTGCAATTTTCCTTGGTGGTGTGGATATGTCTGATTCATAGTCATAGTCAGCCTTACAGAATGTCACCTGTGAACTTACCTGCTTGCTCAGATATAGGTGGACTTGATTCAAAGTTGTTGCATGCTCCTATGTATCCCTTTACAGCCAATGTAGCAACCTATTATGTGGTTTGTGTATTGTTACTGTCCACCAAAGGGGATTACTCTATCTTGGTGGAGGCTGGATATACAGGTCAAGTACTGCTGTGTCTGTGTAGCTACAGTGGATATAAAGGGTAGACACCCCTGATACACTGCCAGGTATTTGTGCAATTGGAACATGACACTACAATAACTCATTTCATAACAATTCCTACCTGCTGTGTGACCTATAGCCTGTACAATTCAATCGAAAACGTAACAATCTGGTCTGTTAAAACATATGGAAATAATATTCAGTATGATAAGCCAGTTGAATGAGTGTGCACACCCTTAAACTTGTGCATGCATCTCTTGAGATGGTTACAGCAGTTATCCATCTTGGTCTGGACTCTAACAGCATGGCACATCTTCACTTGGAAATAGTTGCTCACCTTCCTAGTAACACCTTAGATTGTATTTCAATGGAATTGGACAGATTAGGGGTCACATTCAATAAGAAACATTATGAAATTATCTTCTATGGTCTGATTGTCATACAGCACACAAACCTGGCATTCCAAGGGGGTGTGTACACTTGTGATAGCTACTGTATATAGATGTTGATATAGCTAGTAGTGGTAGGCATGGACAGAGGATCATAACACAGGTGGACACTTCTCTGATTAATACCTGATAATCATGTCTACTCTAGTACCCATATCAGTGTCAAGACAATGCAACCACCAGTAGCTGTACACATATATGTCTGTTGTATGTACTGACACTGATATTACACAAATGTGCAACATGCACAACCTATTTACCTGACTGCTTGAAACCCATGTGATTAGTTTTGTGCCTTCCAGCTGAACATATGCATACATACATGTGCTCAGGGGATACCTGGTATACAGTTCTGTTGAATGTTAGTATGACATACTGCATTTACAGTCTTGCTGCTCAATCATACTTCTCAACCTGTTACAGCAGGCACAATGGCACACATAAATGGGAGACAAAAGAAACATCAGTAATTGATACTGTATATTAATAGCTGCACCATACATTAGTGCGTTGCATTCCTCTAAATCATATTTACCATTATTACAGATCAAGTACTATATTCATAGGTTCATAGGTTCATAGGTTCATACTAGGCTATCTGCCCCAGGGCATTTATAAGCCTAGCCAGAGTGTGTTTGGCTTTCGCCACCCATTTTAAATTAATTTTGCTATGCCCTTTTTCGAGGTTAGTATACAGTGCCTCTGTCTAACAGTGACACAGAAGGGATACCTGGGGTAAACCTACTATCTCCCATCCACTCATCAAGATTTCTCTTGAAGAGAGTCAATTGGGGACTCTGCCTAACCTGGACTGGGATTTTATTCCAGAGTGAAGAGAGCCTCTGGATTCTGAATCTGTCCCTCCAGCATGTCCTATTTATTTCAGTGCTGAGGTTCAAGTCTCTCAAGCACGTAGCTCGATGGGATTTGGATTTTCTGAGGTGCAGCATGCCCATTAATTCTGGGTTGGACATGGCTTTATACGTAAGGCACAGATCGCCTCTGAGCAGGCGGTATGCCACTGAGTAGAGCTGGAGTTTCTTTAACCGGGCAGCAGTGGCATCTGTTTGAGCCCTTTGATCCTCTTGGTGAGGTACTTTTGGGGTCTTTCCAGTTACTGCGGGTGTCTGGTAAGGTACATCCCAAAAGGGGCATTGTACTCAATTATGGGCCTGATGAGGGATGAGTAAAGAGGCACGATGACCTCCCCTGATCTAGATGTGAATCCCTTCATGAATAGGTGGGCTATATAAAATGTCTTTCTAACCACTTTGGCCACGTGGTTGTCAAATGAGAGATTGCTATCAACTTGGGTCCCCAGGTCCCTAATTACTTCTTCTGTACTTAATGGATTACCACCTATGTGGTAATTTGTGGGCACTTTGCTTTTGCCAAAGGGGATGACTATACACTTTTTGGCATTTAGCTTGAGGCCATGGCTCTGGCACCAGTTGTCTGTTTCTATGAGGCCCTTTTGGAGGATGCTTGTGTCAGCTGGAGAGTCGATTATGGCACCCAATTTGCAGTCATCTGCGAACCTGATCAGCCACAGTCCTTCCGTGTTGGCCTGTACCTCCGAGAAATATATACTGAACAAGAGAGGTCCCAGGACTGATCCTTGTGGGACGCCACTTGTAACTGGTTTGGAGTCTGACATGGCTCCAGCAGTTCTAACCATGTGGGTTCTGTCCTTGAGCCAGTTTGCAACCCATCTAGTGATGTAGGGGTTTATATTTAAGCTGGTGAGCTTATCTATAATGCCCGAGTGGGGTATTGTATCGAAGGCTTTTGCGAGGTCCAGGTAGGCTGTGTGGACCACCTTCCCCTTGTCAATGGCCTTGGTGACTGTTTCAAAGAAATCAACCAGGTTTAAGAGGCAGGATCTGCCCTTAACAAAGCCGAACTGGGTAGGATCCAGTGTCTGTAGGTCCCCAATATCTTTATTTGTGAGTTCCATGATGATCCTTTCCATAGCTTTGCAGACCAAGCTAGTCAGGCTTATGGGGCGATAGTTTACAGAATCCATTGAGGCACCACCTTTGTGGAGAGGGACCACTGTTGCTGTACTCCACTCTTTGGGTACATATCCTGTAGTAAGGTTGAGATTGAACAGTAGTTTTCTGTTTGGGTTTAGCTCTTCTTGGAGTTCATGTAGAATGCAGCCCAGGACACCGTCTGGTCCCATTGAAGCTGTGTTTTTTACTTTGGAGAGGGCAGCTCTTACCTCAGCATCTGAGATGTCAGGGGGGCAGCACTCTGCTGGGATAGATATTTGCCCTATTGGTGGGGGGGGGGAGAAGTTTGCGCTGAACCTGTCAGCTAGGATGTTGGTAATGTCTGTGGGTTCGGTGTATTTTTTGTCATTTTGGACTAATTCTGAGCATATGTGGGAATTCCCACACAGGTTCCTAGCATAACTAAAGAAAGCCTTGTGATTATCCTTAGTGTCCTGTGCAATTTTTCTCTCGAAGCTGGCCTTAGATGATTTATGGGTGCCTGTAGTTTTTTGCTAATACTGATCAAAGATGCCTTCCCTTTTTGGGATTTTGCTCTATCATGTAGTAGCTTCCTCCTTCTATTGTATAGTTTGTTTATGGCTGGGGTCCACCAGACAGGACGTCTGCCTTTGGAGGATTGGGTCTTGGTTTTATTTGGGATTGCATGATCCATGCATTCCTGAAGGTGTTCATAGAATGCTTTTATAAAGGATTCTGCGGTCTGGGCCGTATTTTCCACACACCTGGGGGCTTTGAAGGATTCCACCTCGGTTTTGAGGAGTGTGAAATTTGCTTTAGAGAAGTTTTTCACTGTGGTTTTCAGGGCAGGGGGTGGATTCGGGGT
>NC_056727.1:343440133-343452633 GCF_019279795.1 Protopterus annectens
TGATGAAGGCTGTTTTCTAGAGGAGTGGTACTTAGGACTCTTGGATGGAGCGATTAATTAGGATGCTGATGGGAAAGGCTATGCCATCAGCAGCTAGTTTGAGAAAGTTGGATGGAATGTCATCTGGGGCATTAGAACAAGGTTTTAATTTTAGTAGGAGTTTTTTTTATAGTGTGGGCAGGAATGGACTTGAGAGTGTAATGGGAGGACTGAGAGTTATTGGATGTTGAAGCCATGGTTTTGGATATGTTGGAGCAGATATTATTAGGGAAAGGTGAGGTACGTTTAGCTATGGAATCAATGGAAAAGGAGTTGAATTGGGTAGCTAAGAGAAGGTCAGGAGAATCTGGGTCAGGGCAGGAGTTTTCTTTCTTGCCTGGAGAGAGAATTGATGTGATGCTACTCCATAATTTTTTAGGGATGGTTTTATGGTTGTTTTGAAGTTTAAGATAATAAGATTTATGGTCAATGGCTATTTGTTTTTTTTCTTGATTTCATAGTTGCTTGTATTCAGCAAGAGAGTTGGGAGTTTTGAATTTTTGATAGTATTTTCAGGTTTTGTCTCAGAGATGTATAAGGATTTTTGTCTCGTTGTATAGCCAGGGGGCTGTTTTGGATTTGAGTCTTCTGGTTCTGCAGGGGGTAAGGTAGTTAAGTAGATCAGAGAAAAAATGTATTGACGTGTTTGAGACAGTGGCACCCAAAGGAAGGGACTTTATATGGTTCCCATTTATCTGTTTTAAGGCATTGAAGAAGATTTGGGGATTGAAGTTTTTTATGGTGCAGATTGTAACATATTTATGCTGAAGGAGGAGGGGAGAAGGGAAATGGTGTGCGAAGGCAGGGAGATGGTCACTAAGGGAGTCAGGGAGAGTGCCACTATCAGAAATTCAGTTTGGGTGGGAGACTAGTATTCAGTCGAGGATGCTACATGTGGTATAATCTTTATTTGGTCTAGTAGGAGTTTTGATTAGCTGTGTGAATTGATATAGGTTAATGCTTTGAGAAGGGACTGATGAATCAATGGAAGATCAGTTAATATTTACATTACCTAGGGTTATTGTCTTATTATGTTGGTGGTGAACCAGGAGAGAATATCTTCCAGAATAGGGATATTGTTGCCAGGTGGTATGTACAGGGTGGCAATGCATAAACTTTTATTGTTGTTAACTTTGAGAAAGGCCAGGGTTAGCTCAGCAGTATCAAATATGGATATGGGCTTAGTATAGGGTGTCACTGTTAAGGAGGAGGAGAAGAGTAAGGCTACTCCTCCACCTTTCTTTTGGGATCTGTAATTTATTATGAGTTTATAGTTTGAGGGTGTTGTTTCAGTATATTTTATATGTGACTTTAGCCAGGTTTCTGTGATAGAGAGAATATCAGTTTTGTTGTGGGAGATCCAGGTATGAAAAGCAGGTATTGTATTACAAAGTCTCTTGGCATTAAGTGTAGCAAGGAAAAAAGATTTGTGTGCAGGAGGTGAACAATTTGAGTTTGGTTTGGAAGTGGATCTATGTGAAGGACCTGGGTTAGGGTGTATATCTCCAGAGCGGAAGAGGAGGGAGATTAGTTTAGAGTAGAGTAAGGATAGGTATCTATGTTCTAAGGGGTTATAGGTTAGGATATTAAAACCTATGATAGGTATGGGAAGTGGCTTACAGGGAGCAAGGAAGAGTTTACTTTTAAAGAGAAAAGATACACTATGTTTATAGAGATGGGAAGAGATTTGTGCTGTGGAGGGAGATTCTTTTTTAATATATATTGAAGTTGTATGAAGGGGAGGAGAATAATGGAATTGTGAGAGATTAGTAAGGAGATTGGAATAAAGACAGTAGAGCATGTGAAGGTTTTGCTTGCATGATAGGTGTTAGGTGAAGTTAAGTGAGAGGGATATGTAGGAGAGAGACAGAAAGTGATGGAAGAGTTGTAGGTTAAAAAGGTTAGCGTGTGGGTTTCTAGACAGAGATGTTGCAGGGTGAAAGGGTGTGTTAAGCAGAGGGAAGTGGGTGGAAGTTGGAAACAAGCTGAAGAAAGTGATAGTGATTAGTGGGAGGGAGGGACTGATTATGGTAGGGAGTTGTGGTGTGGGAGTGATTAGATAGGTATAACTGAATTGGGTAGCTAGGGGGCAGGTGGAATTTGGGGGCAGGGTAGGGGAGCAGAGCGAGCCCATAGGGCGAACAGAGTGGGTAGAGCTGAGGAAGAGAGAAGCCACCCAAAGAAAAGTAATCAGTAATGCAGACCCATTCAGGACCAGGGGGTTACTACTCAATATCTCAGTTGTTTGGATTCTGCTACATAAACCACAAAACAACACACGAACCAAAGTAACAAACCAAAAACTAAAGAAATATGTCCAAAGGCAGCAACACCAAAGGCTAGTAGTAGCAAACAGCTCACAATAAGGTAAATCCAAGGTAGAAAACAGTGTTTGTTTTTAAACGCCACAAGACTGATTACACGCTTTTCGTCAAATTATGACTTCATCAGAAAACAGTCACATACAACAATGAACAATGTTGCTGCCTTTGGACATATTTCTTTAGTTTTTGATTCTGCTACATATCTACAATCAACATCATTACTAGCTGAGTTAAGTACAAACTTGCAGTGTTAAAGATTGTACTGCATTTTATTTTTATGTCTATTTAATTGAGTCATTGAAAATTGTGGTCTGTGTCTCTCTGCAGTTATTTATTTTTCTATTTAAATGTTTCATAGAATACTGTGTTCTCTTTGTCTCTCTCTCTCTCTCTCTGCAGTTAGTTTCCCACCCTCTCTCCCCGTTCTTGTTCTTGTATTAATCTTGGTGTCTTTGGAATTGCCCACCCCTCCTGTAAATTTGTGTTTGAACACTCCTCCTGGGTCTATCTCATTTGCTCACTCAACCGAGTACAGTGAGATCATATTATGACTTCAGACACTCCTACCACTGTCATCTGTTCAGCTCTATCCCAACTCTATTCCAGTCTAGTGTCACTAGCTCATTCTACCTAATACGGAGATAACATTTGTGAAGGGCAAGCCACTTAGGTCCTTAATTTTGAATTATCATCTGTTTCTCCTTCTCCCCTTCCACTTTACAAAAAACAATTCTAAGCTTGTTTCCTGCCTTTCCTGTAACTAGTCTAGTCCAGATACAGATTTGCTGTATCCAAGACTGTTTGTAAGCTTCTGAGCCCCCCAAGCCTTTCTGTGTTGGAGTGAAGCCTTCTAGCTTATCAGCGGGAATGGTAAGCACTAGGTAAACTATCTACCACAAAAGTGGTTTCTGGCCCAGAAATTGTAGTTTATTGGCTGTTTGGCAGTTTTTCCACCTCTTTCAACTTTCTGGTTTAAAAGCACGCATTTGCACTTGTTTCCCATCTTTCCTGTAACTAGTCTAGTCCAGATACAGATTTGCTGTATCCAGGACTGTTTCTAAGCTTCTAAGCCCCCTAAGCCTTTCTGTGCTGGAAGGACGCCTTCTAGCTTATCAGTGGGAGTGTAAAGCACTCGGTAGCCTATTTACCACAAGATCCAGGTACAGAGTCTTAGTTTGTGCACTTGAATTTACTTATTCATGCTCAGCACTTGTTCAGAACTTGTTGTTAGCACTAAATAAGCTACAAATTACTACAACACTCAATCTTCCTCTTCACCTAGAGGAAAACAATTTTTGTACTTACTTTCCTCACTTGCTTAAAGAAAAACAGCTCTTAAACTCACTTTCCTCACTTGTCTAGAGGAAAGTATTTTTGTTTTATTCAGGCATGTCCAAGAATCATCTCCCAGTGTTCTCTGCTGTCTACCTGATGAATCTGGGCATCTTGGGTCAATGTAGCAACTGCCTCATGTACACAGATAACCCTCTCCTCCTACCACCCAACACCACAACCTGTAAGAGATGCACTTATCTAGCCAAACTGGAGGTAAAGCTCTCTCCAGCCAAGACTGAGCTTGACAGTCAAGAGGAGAAGGTAAACATTTGCACCACACCACACTCATCACATAGTCTCACTAAACCTACATCTCCAAAATCCACACATAGAAGCACAAAAACATTTGTGGAGGCTCTCAATAATAATCTGCTCAAGCAACAGAGACCTCCAAAGCAGAAAAGCAAGCAACCTCCTCCCCTCAACACAACCCAAATGATACATAGCCCACAGACTCAGTGTGCCAATAAACCACAGCCCATAAGGCAAAACAACGTACCCAACACACTAGCCATAGGTGACTCTATAGTCAGGTACACTGATGTCCCACTCACCAGGCTAAACAAGGAGAAAGGTTACTGTCAGCTGACTGTCAGGTGCCAGGATCCGCCACATAACTCACGAACTCAGGTCATTCTACAAGTACAAATATGACTCGATCATTGTCCATGTTTGTGTGAACAACCTGAGACGTACCTCCCTGGACTACATGAAAAGAGACATGGAAGAGCTCACCGATCTTGTAGCCCAGGCAGGTGTAACCCTAGCCCTGAGTAGCATCCTGCCATTGCCCAGAATGATACTGCAGTACAAGAACAAAATGATTGACTTCAACAATTGGCTAAGTTTCTGGTGTCATTCTAAGGGGATCCAGTATCTGTCTGCCTGGGATGACATGGTCGACAGACCATGCTGCTTTGCCAGAGATGGCCTGCATTTGTCACCCCTGGGATTCTTGATACTGGCTAAGGGTCTTGCCACCCCTATAGTGCCTTTTTTAGCAAGGTTCAAATGACAAATTCACCACCATAACAAGAACAGGCAAGCAAAAACTGAGGGTAATGCTACTCAATGCTAGAAGTCTAAATCTCAAAATGCACTCACTCGAGGCACTCCTTAAAATGGAGAACATTGATATCTGTGCAGTGACTGAGACCTGGTTCAAGGCTCTAGAGAGCACCCCTGCATTATCAGGTTATAACTCATACCATACCTTTCAGCCATCTAACCTGGACCAGAACAACAAAGGCGGAGGTGTGTCCATATTCATTAAGGATATCCACACCTCCAGGCTAGTTGTGCAGCATAATGCATCTGAGGTTACCCAAGTGCAACTAACTCTGGGCAAAACTGCAATCTAAATTGTAGCTTGCTACAGATCCCCCACCATGCCCCAGGATTCCTACTCATCTTTTCTTGATATACTGGAAAATATTAGGGTTCAACCAAACACCCTAATAATGGGCAATTTCAACTACCCCAACATTAACTGGAAAACTACTCATGTACCAACTCCTTCACTCAAATGTTTCTGGAAATCATAAATTCCAATGCCCTGGATCAACTTATCCACACCCCCACCAGGGGCAACAATATTCTAGACCTAGTCATTACCAACATGAGTGACTGGTGTTCCATACCTGAAGTCAGCTCCTCATTGGTCAGATATGACCATAAGCTAATCACCCTAGATATCTGCATCCCGCCCCCACCCACCTTTAAGAAAACCATGGTAAAAACTTTCTCCAAAGCCAACTTCATGCTTCTTAAGACAGAAGTGGAGACTTTCAAGACACTCATGCAAATGGACAATACAGTTATGACTTCTGAATCCTACACAAATGCACTCTATAAGCACTTACACGAGTGCATGGATCGTGCTATCCCAAGCAGAACCAAGATGCTATCCTCCAAAAAAAGTAAGCCAATCTGGTAGTCCCCTGTCATAAACAAACTCTAGAACAGAAGGAAGAAACTGTTGCAAAAGATAGTAAAATCCCATGAGTGGAGGATCTCCCTGGTTAGCCTCAGTAAGAAGTTGAGATCCCTTATAAGATCCTCCAAAGCTAGCTATGAAAAAAAAATTGCCACTGATTCTAAGGGCAACCACAAAGCATTCTATAGCTATGTCAAGAATTTCAATGGCAATACCCAGATCTGCTCTGAGTTACAGCACAACGGCACAAAAATTACAGAACCAACTGATATTGCCAACATCATGGCAGATAGGTTCAGTGCTAACTTTACCCCCTCTCACCCCCTAAAGAGCCTATATCTATACAGGAAGAATGGAGAGTCCCTGTAATCACATCTATGCAGGTAAAATTTGCACTCTCTAAAACCAAAAACACAGCATCCATGGGACCAGACAACATCCCAGGCTGCATTTTACCTGAACTTCAGAATGAACTGGCTCCCCACCTAAGCACCATGTTCAATCATAGTCTCACATCAGGCTTTGTGCCCACTGAATGGCACACAGCAACGTTATCCTACTCCACAAAGGGGGAGCCACCACTGATCCTGGGAACTATCACCCTATGAGCCTGGTCTGGAAGGCCATGGAACTTATCATCATGGAACTCATAAACAATAATATTGGTAACCTCCAAACTCTGGACCCCACCCAGTTCAGGTTTGTGAAAGGCAGATCATGCCTTCTGAACTGGATTGACTTCTTTGAGGCAGAGCCAAAGCCGTAGATGAGGGTAAGATGGTTCACACAGCCTATCTTAACCTCGCCAAGACTTTCAATACCATCCCCCATTCTGGAATTATACCTAAACTCACTAAACTAGGTATAAATCCCTACATCACAAGATGGGTTGCCAACTGGCTGAATGCCAGAACCCACATTGTAAAAGTTGCAGACTCCAAATCTGACTTCAAACCAGTGAAAAGTGGAGTACCACAGGGTTCAGTCCTGGGACCTATCCTGTTTGGTATCTACTTCTCTGAAGTACAGGCTAACACAGAAAGCCTATGGCTAATGAAGTTAGCAGATGACTGCAAACTAGGAGCCATAGTCAAGTCCCCAAATGATGTGGACATCCTACAGAAGGGCCTCAATGAGACAGATGCCTGGCGTCAGATGCATGGCCTCAAGCTCAATGCCAAAAAGTGCAATGTTATCCCCTTTGGTAAAAACTCTGTACCCATGAACTACCACATAAACGTCAGTCTACTTAATGCCGAATGTGTGATAAGAGACCTTGGGACCCAGGTGGACAGTAGTCTCTCCTTTGATAATCACATTGCCACAATAGTCAGGAAATCCTTTTTTTGTGGCACACCTCATCACAAAAGGTTTCTCATCCAGGAAAAAAGAGGTCATTGTTCCCCACTACTTGGCACTCATTACACCCATTATAGAGTACAATGCCCCTTTTGGAATGTACCTCACAATAAATCTGTAGCAGCTGGAAAGGCCACAGAAGTACCTCACAAAGAGGATTACTGGCCTCAAACAGATGCTCTTCACTGATCATCTCAAAAAGATCCAGTTTTACTCTGTAGCATATCGCCTACTCCGTGGAGATCTTTGCCTATCATATAAGGCTATGTTAAACCCAGAGCTTTTTGACATGCTACACCTAAAGAAATCCCAATCCCTCCAAGCTACATGCTCTAGGGACCTAAACCTTGTCACCACAATAAACAGGACATGCTGGAGGGATAGATCCCTGTCCCAAAGACTTTATATACTCTGGAACAAGGCACCCATCTATGTCAAGCAAAGTTCCTCATTAGCACTCTTCAAGAAAAATCTTGTTTAGTGGATGGCAAATAGGAAATACACCCCGGGGATCACTTCTGTGTCTCTGCTTGACAGGGGCACTGGAAATTAACTTTCTTGGGTGGCATAAGCCAGGAAACCTTGTTGGTTAGGCTTACTTAGGCCCTTGGGCTGATAGCCTAGTACCAACCTATGAACCTAATAGTCAAGAGGTAAGTACAAAAACAGAATTGCAAAAATGTATACAATGTGTAGGTAATTACTATTAAAGCTACATGGGTAGTATTCCAGGTAATATGCAGTCACACTTGCATGTTACACCAGCTACAGTGCACTGATTGATAGAAGTAGTTTAACACATATGGTATCATAACATTAGTACTTTTAACAGTGCTTATTCAAGTAAGAGTAGATTGCAGATTGTAGTACTGGAACCATATACCCCTGCATGCAAAGCTAGACTCTGAGTACTGAGTATCCTGTTCTAGGTGTTTGAGCTGCATGTTTATATGTATCTCCTACTGGATATTGATCTGATATGGTGATATTAACTGTAGACTACTATGTTCTTTGGACATGTCATTGAGGACTGCTGTCATGTAGTAATGGCTTACCTTTCAGTTTCAGATGTGTATCTTTCAAAACATTCATCCTAATGCATAACTTGTTGGCTATCTACTTTCCTTCTGTCCTCTGTACAAACGTGCAGATGTCAGGTATTGCTACGACTATACGACTATGTAGGGGCCCACATTGTATTCTTCTGTGGGCTGGGACACTGCTGCTAGTTCCTACATATGGGACATTCCTTAATGTGGGCCTTGCCCCATTTCCTTGCCTGTGTCAGGGACATTATAGAGGTGGTGGCCTACAGATTCACATACAGTGGCTGGTAATATGTCACAGGATAGGACATGTGGAGACAGCCAACCAACATGGGGGACATATCCCCAGAGATGTGAACAGATTCTATGTCATCAGTGCTGTTATACACATGGTGGATTGATAGATTGACAGGGTTTGTGTGGACATGCATTTAGTGTGTAATATCATGACTCACAGTGATATGTCTCTGACATATCTCTCCACTGTCACTGTCCACAGACTGGCCACATGTCTGCCTGTCATGTTTTTTGCATTCACCAGACAGTGTTGTCCTTGGTAAGTCAGTTATGGACTCTGGGGAATGCAGTCAGTAAATATTCACATCTATTGATATTACCGGCATCATATTCCTCATAAAAGATGTTACAACAAACCCAGTGACATCTGCAACTGTCTCAATGTATGACAGCAGTATGTCCAATCTAACCCTGTGTTTGTGCCTCTGTTTGCACCTAGTGATATAGGGATTGATGCCGAGCTTAGTGAGTGGGGAATGTTATCAAAGGCTTTGTCGAGATCAATTTAGGCTGTATATGTCACCTTGCCTTCATCCACAGCTCAGGTGACTGATGGCAAGAGGTTGACCAGGTAAACTTTGTGGGATCCTGAGTCTGTAGATTCCCATATCCCTGTTTATTAGGTGCATGATGAAGTGTTCCATAGCTTCGCATAACAGACTTGTCAGGCAGTTGGGGTGGTATTTCCCAGGGTCTGCAGGTACACCTCATTTGTGGAAAAGGGTGACTGTAGCAGTGCACAATTTAGTAGGGACAAAGCCTGAGATGAGGCTGTGCTTGAACAGGCCACACAGATAAGGCATCAGGTCACTCTGTAGTTCATGTAGAACTACATAGAAGCTGTATTCTTGGCCTTAGACAGTGGTGTTTTAACCTGTGCTGCAGTAATACTGGGTGCCTGGCAGTATACTGGTATTGTGACTGGTCCTTTGGGGGGGAGTGAGGGGTAATGTTTGCACTCAAGATGCCAGCCAGTATATTGGCATTATTTGTTGGCTCAGTCTGAGAGGTACCATTGTCTAGTAGCTCAGAAGAATTCTCAGTATTGCCATGGAAATTCTTTACATAACTGTATGAGGCCTTGTGGTTGTCTTTATTATGTTCTCCAAGTCTATTCTCAAAGCTAACTTTGTAGTATTTGATGGGGGATCTCAATTATTCATTGAGGCTGATAAGGGTTTATTTCCTGTCTTGGGACTTCACCTTTTTCCATATCAGTTCCCTCCTTCTGTTGTACAGTTTCTTAGTGCCAAGGGATAAACAAATCAGCTTACTTTTTTGGAGGTGAAGGTCCTGGTTGTATCGGGTAAGGTGGTATCCATGCATTTGTGTACATGTTCATAGTGAATTGTTGTTTAAGTTCGCTGTCATGCAACTCGTCTCCATTTGCTTGTCTGCCATGAGGTTGGCCACCTCTGATTTTATGAGGCTATAGTTAGCTTTGGAAAGCCTTTTCATGATGGTTACCTGGGCAGTGGGGGTAGGACAGCTGTGGATTTCCAAAGGTGATTACTTTGTGTTCAGATATATCAAGTGAGGTGTTGACTATTGGTGTAGAGCAACAGTCTCCCATGTTAGGAAGGACAAGGTTGATGTGATGGGGATGTGCATCGGTACATGAGTAGCTTTTCCACTTAATGGTGGGGTAGTTGAAGTCAACCAGTATGATAGTGTTAGGTTGGACACTAATATTCTCCAGGGTGTTTATGGACATGGAGTGTGAGTCTTAGGAAATTTATGGATTGGGACCTATAGCAGGCTACTACCTAAACCACTGACTTACCCAATATCAGCTACGCCTGCAGGATCTGTAATGCATAATGTTGGTCTACCACTCTGGAGGTGTGTGCATCCTTTATGAATATGAAAATACCACCAACTTTGGAGCTTCAGTCCACGTTCTGCAGCCAAAAGTTGTGGAATTAATTATAGGCTTGTACTGCAGTGGTGCTTCAAGCTGCCTTTATCCGTGTCTCTGTTAAAGCACAGATGTCATTGTTCCCCATTTTAAGGTATACTTTCAGTGAGTGAGTTTCCAGCTAAAGAATTCCAGTGTGCAGCAGCATGACCCTCTGATTGTATGTCTTTGTAGCTGTCATATATTTCTGTATATTTATGTATACATATATATATATATATATATATATATATATATATATATATGTGTGTGTGTGTGTGTGTGTGTGTATTTATTTATCTTTATATATATATATATATATATATATATATATATATATATATATATGAATGCATGCAAATATGTGGATATGAATGTGAATGTATCTATGTATACATATATATATATATATATATATATATATATATATATATATATATATAGATGCATCATGTATATATTTGTCAACATGTATGCATCTTTAGACATGTACACAGCTATATATAGACTACCTGACTGATTCTACAGACTTCTTTCCCTGCTGTTGGATGACTGTACTAACTGATATATTTGGGATGTCATTACTATTTTGTAGGGCTCAGATGGTGTAATGGTACATTGCTTTGATCATAGTTTACAAGGACCTGGGTCCAAGACTTGGCAGGCCTTATTATTTTGTTGCAAGGGAGGACAGTTCTGCTGTGGAAGAAGGGATAAGGGCAATAATTACAAGAAGTTCCTAATTTGGGCCGCTTCACTCCCATTTACACAGCCCTTGGTCAGATTTGTTGCAGTAAGAGGCTCAGAGTTTGGATCCGATGTCTGCACTACATATATACACACACACACACACATATATATATATATATATATATATATATATATATATATATATATATATATATATATATATATATATATATATAAAGCACTACAGGAACCAAACAAAATAACTTTAAAAAGTCCACCACTGACGAAAAAAGACCAGACTGCAAACCTGCTTTTTAACGTTTTCGTTCTGTTTAATACCAAGAACTTCTTCAGAAATGCACCCATATTCTGAAACAATGTATATATATTGTCCTTAATTAACCACATGTCAATACTAATCAACCAATAATGTTTCATCTTTAGTTTAAAAATGTGTAAAAATTGTATGTATGTATATATATATATATATATATATATATATATATATATATATATATATGTATAAATAAATAAACACATATAAATAAATATGAATACAAATTTCAATAAATAGTATATTGAATAATATGTCATCTAATAACATAATAACATGCTTTAATGACAACTACGAAATATGTAAAAACAACATATTTAAATTAGAGAAAATAACTACCAAACTAGTGTCGCTACAACTGGAAGTTTTGTATTTGGAAGAAAACATTAGACTCAAGTGTGTTCCGCTTGGTCTTAGAACTTTCAAATACCCCAATTGTGTTATTGAAGGTGACGCTTTGTTTCTCAAGCTTGTCGAAGTGTTTAACAATGCAGGGATACAGTATATGGGCCTGCTTGTTGATTATTATCATAATGAAATTGTTAACATCAAACTTGAGTTAGAAAACTTTGACAAATTAATTAGATCTTCTGAAGCCTTTAACACTCTGGCTTCATTGTACTTGGGTATTGAAGCCAAGGTCAAAAGACATAGACTGTCTGTCATTTCAAGGAAGCAGGGTAAGTTGCATAGAGACTTGGCAGCTTATGCAGCGCAAAAAGCCTACACTATAAGAACAGTTCAATATAAAGTTAATGCTGCCAATCCAAGTACAAATAACACGGATGGTAACTTAGTGAATAACAGTAATAAATCTAATGCCTCAGTATCCAAGCAAGGCAGTCTTGTTAATGACAATAATGTTGGCTGTTTGAATTCTTTTCAAACAGACAACAATACAGAAGCAGCGACTGATAACAAAGTCAAGGGTCCTTTTTTAATGGACAGTGCTGGAGTAAAAAAGACTCCCAAATGGACAAACAAGGTGCAAACGAGGAACAAAGGGAGAACAAAAAGGAGAAAGAAATATTAGATTTTGACATGAATTTTTTAAATCTAACTGATATTGTTATTTCTTAGAATATGGTCTCTGTTTTAAAGAAAGGTTTTTCCTTTATTCCCAACAACAAATGTGATGTGACAAAACTTATTGTTGATTTTAAGCTTTATTGTAGGAAACTGAATTTAAAATTTATTTTTGATAGTACTAATTTGGCTGATAAAATTAACAAACAGACTTGTG
>NC_056727.1:343457633-343495133 GCF_019279795.1 Protopterus annectens
ATATCTACACATACATATATATAAATATATATTAATACATATGAAATATAATCGTAGGTCTCAGTAGCCATACACACTCACTACAGGAAAAAGTTAACATAATTGCTGCAACCTGAATCTGCAACACAGCCTGACCCCTGTGTGACCTACTTACCCTTCTAACTGCTTACAGGTGGCCTCAGCACTTTGATTGACAGGTCCTGTACTCAGTTGGAAAGTTTGCAAAGTTAAAAATTCCCACTGTCAGTCTCGAAACCAGGACCTAGGTAACATTAGTCTGTTTGACCTACCACTAAGCCATGCCTGCTTTGGAAGAACACACTGCTAAAATAAATATAACATGTAATAGTAGGAATCAGTATAAAGGTAATATAGGAGATGTACTATCCAAAGCATGTTTGGTAGAGTTTTAATGGCCAAATGACTGGATTCCCATACTAGTTCAGTGTGAGCAGAAACAGCCCTGCTACCTGTTAGCTTGTACATAATAATGTAAGGTAACGTACATATGTGAAGGTATGTATATCTACACATACATATATATAAATATATATTAATACATATGAAATATAGTTGTAGGTCTCAGTAGCCATACACACTCACTACAGGAAACAGTGAAGATATATGCAGCAACCAGAATCTGCAACACAGCCTGGCTCCTGTGAGACCTACTAAGCCCTTTAACTGCTTAAAGGTGCCTCCAGCACTGTGATTGATAGGCCCTATACTCAACTCAAAAGCAGAATATTAGCATACTAGTAGGCCCTACCACAAGACCATTGTAACACTAGTCTGTATGACCTACCACTAAGCCATGACTCTCATACAGGAATATAGTGCTAAATAAGTGGAACATGTAATAGTAGGAATGAAGATAAAGGCAATATAGTATGTCTACTACCCAAAGCATGTCAGGCAGACTTTTATAGTCCCAATTACTGGATTCCCATACTAGAGTAGTGTTAACGAAACAGCCCTGCTAATTGTTAGCTTGTACCCAATAATGTCAGCTAATGTACATATATGAAAGTATGTATATGTACACAGATATATATATATATATATTATATAGCAATACATATGACATATAGTTGTAGGTGTCAGTATGCATACACACTCACTACAGCGAACAGGCAAGATAAATGCAGCAACCTGAATCTACAACACAGCATGAAGCATGGGAGATGTACTAACCTTCACACTCACAGAACACTGTCAACAGCATACCAGCATGGTCCACGCCCTACAATCTGAAAGGGCAACGCCTATCTCACATACCCTTTTATAGCAGTGTCCTGAAATCACAGTGAGACATGCAATTAGTACACACCCAGCTGCTTGCAATTAGCAAATGCTGCCTTACAATTGGTGCAGAGGCCATCACATGGACCTATGCAGATACCTACAAAAGTATTCAGTACCCACACTCCACTCATGCAATACAGTCATTGCACAAACCTAATGAGAAAGAGAGAGACAGAGAGAGAAGACAAAATATACAGACAGCCAGCAGCAAAACAGCAGCAGCAGCAGCAGCAGCAACAGCAGCAAAATTCAAGCAGCACGAGTGACACACCAAAAGCTGCCACAAACACAGGTAATGCAAAGTAGCAGGTTAATCCTGTGTATACTGTGACACCTCCAAATGTATCATAGTTCAGTATCTATAGGTATGTCCATGAGATAGGTTGTGTGTAGATAGTCATGAAATATAAACATATGTAATATTGTTGTACATGTGGGCCATAACTAACACTTCCATAGCTTAGAACACAAGGCCAGTTGTGCATATGATGCAGTAGTTCCCAGGGTCAGTAGAGGTTCCTCCTCATTGGTGTGGGACCACTGTGTATGTATGGCACTGTTCAGGTACATATCCTGTAGTATGGCCAGGGATTAATATCAGTCTGTCATGTGGTGCTATGTCCTCCAGGGGTGAATGTAGCACACATCCAGGGATACCATTTCGTAACAGTGATGATATGTGTTCTGCAATGATGAGGGTGGCTCTCACCTGGACATGTGAGAGGATAGGGAGGTTACAGTCATCTGGGATAACTAATAACACGTGTGTAGGACAATGGGGGTACCTGCACCTAAACTGTCTGCAACATTGTTGGCAATATCTGTGCATTTAGTGAATGTGAAGCATCTTAACACTGCAGACAACAGATGCCTTCCCGTCATGTGAATCTGCCCTGTGCTGCAGTAGCCTCCTACTATTGTTATACAATATGCCTGTATCTGTAGTCCACTGGACAGGATTAATAAGTGGTGTGCAGTTGTTCTGGGTTAGATAACTGTGTGCACAGTACATGCAGTATGTGGGATGTCTGTGGTAAGCATATGCAAAGGTGCTGGCGGTGTGTGTTGTGGCTTCCACTGGCCCAGTGGGCTGCATGGATAGCATCACTGTCATAACTACTGAATAACTGTGTAATAACATGCATACATAGCAAGGTAGTGTATTGTGCTTGTGGTGTTGTTCAGATATGTATATCCAGGCTGAGTAATGTGTGTCCACATCACAGGGTTGGATGGCAGCACACATCCAGTATGTATGGATGAACACCCAGAATGTGTCACACGTGTCACCTGTGCAGACGATCTGGCCATTACCAGTGCAACCCCCACAACACACACACATGCAACAAATGGCAGAAGTACTATAGCAGTACACACATGTTCATAGGTTCATACTAGGCTATCTGCCCGAGGGCATTTACAAGCCTAGCCCATCGTTTTGTGGCTTACGCCACCCCTTTAGTATGGGGAACCATACCCATTATTTTGCTGTGCCTCTGTCGAGCAGTGACACTGAGGTAATCCCTGGGGTATATCTGCGATCTCCCATCCATTGGTCAAGATTTCTCTTGAACAAGGCCAGCGAGGTGCTCTGCCTCACATATACCGTGATTTTGTTCCACAGCATAGGGAGTCTTTGGGTGATGAATCTATCCTCCAGCATGTCCTATTAATAGCCGTGTCGAGGTTTTACGCTCCTGCCCCTGTGGCTCTGATGGATCTAGAGCTTTTTAGATGAAGCATATTCATCAAAACTGGGTTTGACATAGCCATGTATGTTGGGCAAAGGTCACCTCTGAGCAAGCGGTGGCGACTGAATAGAACATACATGGACATGCTGGAGGGCAAATTCCTAACTGAGAGGCTCCCTTTACTCTGTAATGAGCTCGAACAGTTGAGAATGAACAGTTCATAGGTTCATACTAGGCTATTTGCCCTAGGGCATTGGTAAGCCTAGTAGAATGTGTTTGTCTTTGCCACCCAATCACAAGTTATGCTGCTATGCCCTTGTCCGACTTTAGTATACTATGCCTCTGTCTAACAGTGACATAGAAGTGATACCTGGGGTACAACTATGATCTCCATCCACTCATCCAGATTCCTATGAAAGAGAGTCAATGAGGGACTCTGCCTAACCAGTAGTGTGAGCTCATTACAGAGTGAAGGGAGCCTCTTGGTTAGGAATATGCCCCTCCAGCATGTCCATGTATGTCAGTGCTGAGGTCCAGCTCTCCTGAGCATGTGGCTGTATGGGACTCTGATTGCCTGAGGTGCGTCACGTTCATTACTGCTAGGTAGGACATGGCTGTATATGGCATGCACAGATTGCCCCTGAACAGGCAGTATGCCACTGAGTCCAGCTGGATTCACTTTACCTGGGCAGCATATGACATCTGTGTGAGCCATTGCATCCCCTTGATGATGTACTGTTGTCCTGTACCAGTTGCTGTAGGTGTCTGGTTAGGTACATCCCAAAAGGTGCATTGTACGCAATTATAGGCCTGATGATGGATGAGTACAGAGGCACAATGACCTCCCTGCCATACATGTGAATCAGTCATGATTAGCTGGGCTATATAACATGTCTGTCAATCCATGTTGGCCATGTGGTAGACAAATGACAGACTGCTACCATGTTTCTTCCCAGGTCCCCAACCACGTCTACTGTACTCAATGGCCTAACACCTATGTTGTACTGTGCCACCAATGTGGAGGCATGGGAATCTGCATTGAATACTGATACTCCCTCCCTTGTTCAAGTGTCGTGGCCGACAAGAATGGTAACAGCTATAACGTGGTAGTACTGGTGTGCTCCTGTGAAACCTGAAACAGGTTCATGTTACTGCACAGATATCGATGTCCAGAATGCTAGGTAGGGTTTTGGGTGCGTGCATCCTTGGGTCTAGACGTCCAGTGTTGAGTAGCATCACTCTTACTTCCTCATCCTTTGTGATACAAATGGATGTGGGTTTGCCTTATGAGCCTTGCCTAATACAGGCACTATGGGTGTAGCAGGAGGCTCTGCCAAATGTCAATAGGACTGTGGTGACAGGTGCAAGCTGTCCCTAGCAAAGCATACCACCCCAAGATGGCAGGCATTGGCACACCTGTGAATGACACCAGTATGTCAGTCAATTGTTGGAAGGGATCATCGTGCCTTGATATTGTGGCATTGTTCTAGGTGAGGGTAGGATGCTACTCAAGGTCAGGGTCAAACTGTCCTGGGCTACGTGCTCAGAGAGCTCTGTAATGTCTCATGTCATGTAGTCCAGGGAGGAATGTGTCAGGCCATTCACAGCAGCATGGACATTGACTGAGTCATACCTGTACCTGCCTTGGGGTTACCTGACTGTTTGTGTTATGTGGCAGGTCATAGTGCCTGACAGGCTGCACACCGTGACCCTCACCTCGTTAAGCCTGGTGAACGTGATGTGAGTGTGCCTGATGATAGAGGCACCTAGTACAGGTGTATGAGGTGTGTTGTTAACTGTTAATGGCTGTGAGTGTTCAGCACATTGGCTTTGTGTGATATGTGTTGCACATGTTCGTTTATGTGGTAGTGGTTGCCTGGATGTCTACATAGGAGGTCTCTGCTGCATAGGCAGAGCTGTGGTCTGAGCCTACAAGTATGATCATGTGTGATCATGTGTTAGGTCCGCTGTTGTGTTAGGTCTACGTGAGACTGGAAGTGTAGTGAGTGATCCCTTTGCCACGTGACTGGTTATGGCGGTATTGAGTAGACAGAGCCTAGCCTCCAGTCTGGTATATGGTTGCATCACTCACATGAGTTTGAATTTGTTGTTAGGAGTATCGGGTTGTCTGTGTACATGCATCTGTTCTAACATTGTCTCTGGAGTACCACACTCACCAGCTGGACTGAGGAGGGAACTGACAACTGACCTCTGGACATGCTAGAATACTATTGTGAACTCTGTAATTACTAATGATTGAAAACAAGGTCCAGTGGGGAGTGAGGGTGTACTGACATTACCTACAACTGCTGACTGATATAAAAGCGTCAGTGAGCAAATGCCAGGTAACCTAAGTGCAATGTGTCACAATGAAGTAAATGCAACAATGACAAGCAGTCACTTGCTGTCATGTGTAACATGGAAGTACGTACAGTAAGCAATGCAGATAACAGTAGTGAGTCACAGATGTGTTGCAAAGATGTGTACTATGTGGAAGTAGCATACCAGTGAAATAACAAGCTAACAGATAACAAGCATATAAACAAAGGTAGATGCAGGAGGCCTGGATGTAGTGTTTGCTACAACAAACAAGGTGTAGCAATGTCAGTAAGATACAGCTCAGATATGCAGGCACTATAAACCTGATACCAGATGTCCCCAGCTATGAATGGCAGAGTACAGCCTATTGTCACACATGAGTGCAGACCACAAACCTCGTTAATGTTAAATAACTGGCCTAAAGGCCAACTGCCCATACCAGAAGTAATACACTTGTACACTGGGCCCACAATCAGCAGTTCCCAACTTCAATGGATGAAAGATATGTGTCCTGCCACCACAGTGCTTGCCACCAACCTCCCTAATGTAAAACAACTGGTCTGAAGGCCAAGTACTTAGTACAAATGACATAGAATGATAGCTACACTGTAATCAGGTTTTAACCAATCAGTAATAAGTAGAAGTTAACACTCCCTGTATAGAATGTGTACCATGTATTGTTGAGATACTATGCTGATAACCTGTTTGTGTACCTTTCCAGATAGACATGGCACCTAAAAGAAATCCTGCGTACTCTGCTGCAGAGGATGACGTGATCCACCAGAGCCTGGTGCGTGACTATGCCATCCTGTTCTCACGCACCACCCAGAATCAGCAGGAGAGGTCTGCACTGTGGCAAAGCCTTGTTAGCAGGATAAATGATGTCGGCATGCATGATAGGACATATGAGCAGGTGAGACATCACTGCAGTGATTTGATAAGAAATGCCCGCCAGTGTGCTGCAGATATCTGCAGGCAACAGGCTGCCACAGGTGGGGGGGTGGCCACACATCCCCCCCTCACCAGACAGGAGGGGCTACTGCTAAGTGTTGTGGATCCAGCCCCAGAACAACAGCAACCATCATGCATCCTGATGGAGGTTGGATCCACACAGCAGCAAGACAGCGAGCGTGCAGGTAAGATGCCATATTCATTTATTGTTATTACTTTTACATTTGTTGACCCAGATAGTCTAGCTGGATATAAGTTCATTTTCAGTAGAGGCCTGTGGAGAAAAGCTCCACACATAACGTAATAAAGGCAGACAGACAAGTTGTCAATACAGACAGCCAACATAATAGAATTGTACACCAGCCTGTTAATTAAATAAACATACATGTAAGGAAGTCAAACAGTTTAGAGTCATACACAATGTACCGTTGGTTTCAAAGCAATCCTACCTAAAGCATAATGGTTATGCAATAAGGCAAAAGCCATATACATAATAGTTAGGGCTCAGAAGGGTAGAGAAGTAGAAGGAGTATGACAGATACAATGATATGGAAGAGGCAGGAGTCAAGAAGGGAAGTGAGGAAAAGAAGGAAGACAGTCAAGAGGAGGTGGGAGGGATGGGAGAAGTAGGTCAGAGCATAGAAGGACATCAAGGTGAAAGAAACAGGGTAGAAGCTAGTTTCTATGCGCAATGAGGGGTTAAAGGTGAAGAGAGCGTAGGGAGAGGGACGTTAGCCTGGACTCCAAGAAGAACAAAGCCAGTGGTTTTGGAAGTACAATTTGAGTTGACGCTTGAAGAGAGGTAAGGGTGAGATTAGAGTTAACTCCTGGTATGTACATATGACTGTTCTGTACGCTGTTACTTCATGCACGCATAAGGTGTGCATGTGGTATGTATCTGTCATCATGATATATATACAGACATGATGTGCAGCTGATGTGTATAAGGGAACTAGTGTACTACTGTACTGTATCATGTGCAAAACAAATGGCACACATGTGCCCACTGACATTACTCTCTTCACACTTCCAGGTCCCTCCCATGTAGCAACGAGGCAGGCCATACATGCTGGTGAGTCTTTTAACAGTATCTGTAAAACAATTTATAAAACTAGGAAGAGTAGTGTAACTCTGTAGTAGACATGCTGGTGACTGTGTACACAATAACTGTAATTGACAGGTAGTAAATTGAGTAGTGTAACACGGTACTGATGTGTGTGTTTACTGTGGGTTGTGCATGTGTGCAAGTGTGCCTGTGCCCAAGTGTGCATGTGTGTTAGTGTCCATGAGTGCATGTGTCCATTTCTGAATGTGTGCATTAGTATTGAAGTGCATCTCTTTCAAATATGTATTGAGACTGTAATCTGTGTTCCATGTTTTCCTCCCGTAGGTTCTGGTGCTGCTCTGGTGACCTGCAGCAGGGAACCTGAATCTTGTGCCCCAGGTACTGATGATGATGAAATGTCTGTAATGGTGCAGGAAGGTGTGTCTGGGTCCGCCATTGGTCAGCCAATTGACAGTACACAGCTTTCAACCCGTCAATGCGCACAGTCATCCTGCCATTACATCCTTTATCACCATTGTCCCTAGGTGATGGACAGTCAGCAGTGGGCATAGATCAGGGTAATGTGGTACCTGTGGCACATGCATCCTCACAAGGCAGCCATGTGCAGAGGCCTCCAATGGTACCATGCAGACAGTCGCCCATGGGTTCTCGTTGGGGCATCCGTGGCCGTACTGCCTCTGGCCGACGTGCCCAAGGAGGTATGTCAACCTCCACTATGTTTAGAACTGTCATGCAGGCACAGGCACATATGGAAAGGTACACCAGACAGGGTCTGAGGGAGCTGAGAGCATGTCGCATAGCCATGACAGACGGCATGCATGATGTTGCGAATGCTATCCGTAACTTCACAGATGTCGTTGACAGACGTTGTGGGGGCATACAACAGCTGCTCCACAACCAGATGTCCATGGGCCAGGGCGATGGTGTGCATTTGCGGCGTCGACGTGGCCGTATGCCAGCAAGAGCACCAGCTGGCAGTGGCCGCGGACGACAACGGGCCCACTCGCGCGCCTCAAGTGCCAGCACCAGCCCCAGCAATGCTGGGTCTGTGCTGTCATCCAGACGCCCCAGGAGACCACGTGCACGTGGCTCTGGACAGTCCCAACAGGGAACTGTGTCCAGTCAACACACCCCTGCTTCCAATGACAGTACCCAGTCTGGGTTAGTACCGGATACGGCCGGTAGCACCCTGCCAGGCACAGGTACCGTGTCCGTGCCCACAGACACTGATCTGGATGACCTGACAGGTGCAGTCTGTGGCTGTCCACAAAACCCTGTACATGGCAGCCATTATGTGGGACTGTGTGCGTGCTTACACACATGCAGAAACCTAACACCTAGGGCAAACACATACACACACACACTGCACCAACAACGGTCCACCCTGTACTGCTGCCCCTCACAAACACACATACACACACATGTCAATTGGTGTTACCAGTGGCCGGCTTGGGCATACCTAACCCACACCCTGTGCATATGATGACACTGTGCCACCTCCTGCATACTACAACATCGGTGCAGGTAAAGGTAAACACGTTGCTGATGCACAGGGTGACTACATAGATGTGTATAAGTAGTAACATGTTGGTAACTGTTGTGTGTTGCAGTATAAATGTGTGTATATCCCATCAGTCCTGCTGCAGTAACTGTATGAATGTCCTCAATTGTTATCTGCACCCATACTACTTAACAAAGTGCACCAGCTGCACACCATCACATGCTAACATTGACTATGGCAATGTGCATCTTGTGCTGTTATGTAGATTCAGCTACATGTATCTGTTCTGTCACACATGCATTTATACACACCCTGCTACCCACACACATGCACACGCCACCTGCCATTCCCATTATTTATCACCCTACATGAGTAGCTGTTGATACATGACAGGTACACATTTCAGAAGTGCACTATGTTGTTTACTACTGGCATCCCTTCTCTACCTGTACTCACAGGGTGCAGGCAACCTCATCAGTTGGAAGATGTAATGTGCATCAGGTACTGTAGTACCCTGATTGCCACAGCAAACATGTTTCCCATACGGAAATGCACACACAGACACATCCCACATCCACACACTTGCCACATTCAGGCTTCAGAACACTATCTAGGTATATTCGCGTACATGTGCGTGTTACAGTAGCATGTAACACTATACTGAGTACTGGCAGTTAGTTGTCTGTTGTCATGTTGTCTGTATAGAATAAAAGAATTGTTTTATTATCCTACTCCGTTTTGTGGACATTACTTGAACAAGTGTTACCTTACATGTGTTATCAGTACCAACACCTTCTGTTTTGTAGTTTTGTTTGTATAGGGTGCTATCAACATCACTGCTTGTTAAGGGTAATGACCACCCTGCAGTGCATAGCCCCATGTGGCAAAAGCCACATCCCACCCCATCATTGTGCACACACACTAACCCCACCAACAGTAAAACACATACTTTCCATTTGCAAGATTCAAACCCATACCTAACTGTGCAATGACAGTAGAAACAGACACATTAGCAGAGTGTGCTATTTGCAGTAATAGGAGAAATCTTTACTAATGCTGTACTTAGAGGGTGCTGACATCATCTGTGTGTAGGAGGAGGGATGTGCACCCTGTAGTGTGTTCTCCCAGTTGGCAAAAGGCAGTTAACCCTCCCAGCATAGTGCACACACATAAACCACACTCATACATTCCCTTTGCAGGATTCAAACCCCCACCTAACTACGTTATGACACTGAAGAAAGACACATTAGCAGAGCGCTATGCAAATTACTGGAGGACTTTACTACAGGTGATATAGTTATACAGTCCTGACATCATCACTGTTTCAAAAGGGGGATCTGCATCCTGTACGATACTGTCACGGTTGCTAATAGGGACATTTCCCACACACACATCGATGTGTTGGAGGTTTGCATATGTGGCGGATCCAGAACACCAGTGTGATTAGTATATGGTTTGATTGCAACAATGAGGGATATATTCCCAGTGGTGAGCAGTATTTACTCATGTTTGTAAAGATCAGCTCTAGTATATCTGCCCCTCTTGTGGGAAGGTTGGTTACCTGTTCCATAGCCAAAGAATGTCTGATCAATGGGAACCTTAGAGCTTGGGTATTGTGGCCTGTGTAATGTACACAGTCTATGTTTGGGTAGCTGGCATCACCCAGTATGATGGTGTTTGCAGAGTAATCTAAACTCTCCTGTGTCAGCATGAAGGCTGTGTGGGAGACCTGAGTTTGAGAGGGTGCTGTAAGAGCTCCTCTGTGTCTCTTTCCATGTGGTCCAGGGAGGTACGTCCCAACAGGTAGCTGACTGTGACCCTCCCCTTGCTCTGTCTGGAGGCGGCACGCCTGTCAACAGCTCATGTCAAGCAAGTGCACACCCCTCATAAATGATGTGGAAACCTTCAAAGGCCCAAGGCCTGTTGAAAATATGGACCAGACTGCAGATACCTGTATAGAGGCATTCTGTGGACACATTCAGGAATGCATGGATCATGAAGCCACATATGAAAGCATGACCCAATTCTCCAAAGGCAGATGTCCTGCGCGCCGTACACCAGCCATAAACACACTATACAATAGAAGGATGGCGCCACTACATGATACAACAACCTCCCAAAATGTGAAGGCACCACTGATGAGTATTGGAAGACAACTACAGGCACCCATATGATTGTCTAAGGCCATCTTTGAGAGAGGATTCCACAAGCCACTGAGGATAATCACAAGGCTGCCTGTAGTTATGTTAGTAACCTGGGTGGTACTACCCAGATATGCTCAGAGGTAATACAATATGTCACACTAAATATAAAACACACAGACATTGCCATCATCCTAGTGGACAGGTTCAATGCTGCCTTCTCTCCCCACCACACCAAAGGGAACATATGTCTCGCATCACAGTGCTTCCCCCCCCTGACATCACAGATGCTCAGGTAAGAGATGCCCTTCCCAAAGCAATAAACACTGCATCAATGGGACCAGACAGTGTCCCAGGCTGTGTCCTACATGAACCACAAGAAGAGCTACACCCAGACATAACACCACTGTTCAATCCCAGCCTTAATACATGATATGTGGCCAGAGAGTGGCATACAGCAACAGTGGTCCCTCAACATGCAGGTGGTGCCGTCACGGATCCTGGACACTACTGCCCCATATGTCTGACTAGCTTTGTCTGCAAAGCTATGGCAAGAATCATCAAGAACCTCACATATCTAGATATTGTGGACCTACAGACATGTCACCATACACAGTTTGGCTTTGTCAATGGCAAATCCTGCCTATCAAACCTGTTTGCTTTGTTTGAAACAGTCACCAAGGCCACTGTCAAGGGGTAGGAGGTCCACACAGCCTACCTGGACCTTGCATAAGCCTTGGATACAATACCCCACTTGTGCATTCTAGGAAGCTCACCAGTGTACATATTAACCCCTATGTCACTATGGGTATTGCACAGTGGCTCAAGGGCAGAACACACATGGTAGAATTGCTGGAGCCATGTCAGCCTCCAACCTGGTACAAGTGGTGTCCCACAAGGCAAAGCCCTAGGGGCTGTCATGTTCATTATATATTTGTCATAGGTACAGGCCAACATGGAAGTACTGTGGCTCAGCAAGTCACAGGTGACTGCAGACTGAACACCATAATCAACTCAACAGCTAACACACGCATCCTCCAAAGGGACTCTTGCAAACACACGACTTGTGCCACAGCCATGGCCTCAACGTGAATGACAGAAAGAGTATAGTCATCCCCTTTGTCAAACACTAAATGACCACAATGTACCACATATGTGTTAATCCAGTAAGTGCAGACCAAGGAATTATGGACCTTGGGGTACACAGGTTGATAGCATTCTACCATTTGACAACAACATGGACAAAGTGGTTAGGTAAGCATGTGATATGGGCCACATCATCATGGGATCCACATGTAGGCCAGGGGAGGACATTGTGCCCCTTTACTCATCCCTCATCATGCCCATAATTGACTATGATGAACCTGTCGGCATGCACCTTACGAGACACCTGCAGCAACTGGGGCTACCACATATCTACCTCGACAAGGGGATCAAAGTGCTCAAACAGATGCCACATACTGACTGGTTAAAGTAGCAGCAGCTGTACTCAGTGACATACTGACTCTTCATAGGCAATCTGTGCCTGACATAGAAGGCCAGGTCATACCCTCACGTAATGGCCATGCTGCATCTCAGAATATCCAGATCCCACCAGGATACACGCTGGAAATACTTGAACTTCAGGAGTGATATACATAGGACATGGTGGAGGGGCACATTCACAACTCAGAGGCACCCTTCATTCCTGATTATTATCCCAATAGAGGTTAGGAGGACTGACTCAGTGACTATCTTCAAGAGCGATATTAATGACTGGATGTGACATTGTAGGGTTACGCTGGGTATCACTTATGTGTCACTGTGAGAAAGAGGCACAGTATACTAACCTTGGAAATGGGCATAGCAAGACAGATTCACAATGCATGTTGAAAGGCACGCACATTCTGGCTAGGTGGATACTTGCCCTGGGCAGATATCCCTGTACGAACCTATGGACCTATGTCTCTTTTTCACCATTGGCCCTATGTGCTGTCAATCACCAATGTAATCTCAATACTCCGGTAGCATGTGCAAAGGTCAGTTGTCAGTCACCTCTATGGTACAGTTGTGGAATATGTGTGTCATGTAGTAATGTCACAGCTGCCACATGTACACAGTCAACCCTATCCCCTACCCATTGATGTACATCACATGTATGAGATGGAAACACATGGCCAAACTGTAACAGCAACATACAAGTCAGTCAGATGCATGGACACATATGACTCAGTCATTGTCCATGCCACCACAGCTGATGTGGGATGTCGCTCACTGGGATACGTGATAGGGAACATGGAAGGGATCACTGAGCAAGTGACACAGGCTGGTAGACCCCTGACCTTGGTTGGCATCAGACCCTCACCAGGGATTCCGACAAATTACTGAATGCTAATGAATAAGTGTATCTACAACACCATAGCTGAATGGTTCTTAGCATGCAGTCACTGCATTGCTATGGAATACTGTCTTACCACTCCCACAAAGGTGAGAACATGCAGCTCCTGTACATTAACAACATGTAGACTTTATGCCCCAGACCAGGTGTGCATCCCTCACTACTAGGCTGATAGCATCTACATATCACACTGTATATACACATCCCACATGCAGCATCTGCACAGAAGACCACGGTCATAATGTTACCCTGTGCAAATACCATGTATTCACATGTGGCAGGCATCACACATGGTAACTATTGAAAGTCTCAGGTACATATGTGTATTTGGCACACACATACATCATGTGTTCATTGCCATAACCGGTGTAATCAATGTCATGCATTATTGTGAGGGACAACCCACACACATGGGCATTCTGTGTGTGCACAACACACATGGCATGTCTGTAATCAAAAGCCATACATAATTGTGATATCGTTTAGAAATGGGTATGTGCATCCTGTAGTGTGTTTTCCCAGTTGCCAAGGGATGTTTCTTTCATACACACTTACCCCCTTCACACACACTTGCCACCTGCTGGATTCAAACCCCTACCTAACTATGTTATGACACTAGAGACGGACGCATTAGCACAGCGCGCTATTCGCATTACTGGGGAATGTCCTTTCCCCTGATATACTTGGGGTGCTGACATCATCAGAGTTTAGAAAGTGGATTGATCATCCTGTGGTGTGTTTTCCCAGTTGCCAAAAGGGATGTTTCTTTAATACACCCTTACACACACACTTTCCCCCTTCACACACACTTGCCACCTGCTGGATTCAAACCCCTACCTAACTATGTTATGATACTAGAGACGGACGCATTAGCACGGCGCTATTCGGATTACTGAGAGAATCCTTTTCTCCAATATACTTATAGGGTGCTGACATCATCAGAGTCTAGAAAGTGGAATGATCATCCTGTGGTGTGTTTTCCCAGTTGCCAAAAGGGATGTTTCTTTCATACACACTTACACACACACTTACCCCCCTTCACACACACTTGCCACCTGCTGGATTCAAACCCCTACCTAACTATGTTATGACACTAGAGACGGACGCATTAGCGCGGCTCGCTATTCGGATTACTGAGAGAATCCTTTTCTCCAATATACTTTTAGGGTGCTTACATGATCAGTGTCTAGAAAGGGGGATGAGCATCCTCTGGTGTGTTTTCACATTTGCTAGGGGTAACATTTGGACCAAGTGTGTGAGCATGCCCAGTTCAGCCTTCCTGTGGCATGTTGTGTGAAAGATGTCTCATTTATCTAAGTGTGTGAGCATGCCCAGTGTGGGCTTTACATATTTTGAACTCTGCAGCCCATCACATTTGTGGATGAGTGTGACCTTCAACAAATACCTCCAGTTTATGGTTGTGTGTTCTGTGCCATGTTGTGTAGTTACTGTCCGAATGCTTTTTGTGTGAACAAAACTGGGAGTATACTGTGCCTGCAGGTTTTGCATGGGATACTTTGCACACAATTGTCAACATCCTTTCATACTGACCTAACACTGTAGCACTGTCTAGTGTAGTGTTTCAGTACTTTCACTGTGGTGGTCAGTATCCTGGGCTTCAGTCCTATCACTGATTTACATTTTCATAGTGTGCACAACAGGCTGGTTAGGGTCCAGTTGTGCACATCTGCACAAAGGCAGTGCCTCTACAGACCCTGTTAATTGCTGCCCCATAAGCTTAACAAGTGTAGTCTGCAAATCTATGGAGAGGATCATAATTGAGCTCATAAACAAAGATATAGGGGACATGCAGACATTGTACCCATCCCATTTTGGCTTGGTCAGGGGCAGATCATGCCTTTTGTACTGTGTTGACATCTTCAAATTGGTCACTTAGGCCATTGTTGGATAAGGCAGTCCATACAGCCTACCTTGGCCTTGCTAACACTTTCAACACAATACCCCACTCAGGTATTGTGGAAAACCCTAACAACTGAAATGTAAACCCATATGTCACAAGATGGGTTGCAAACTGGCTTAAGGACGGGACCCACAGGGTTAGAGTTGCTGGCACTATGTTAGACTCCAGGCTGGTCACAGGTGGTATCACACAGGGCTCAGTCCTTGGCCACCATTGTTTGTCATGTACTTCCCAGGAGTACAGGCCAACATGGGAGGGCTTTGGATGACAATGTTAGCAGATGACTGCACACTGGGCACCATAGTGGACAGTGCATCACACACAGATATCATTCAGAAGGGACTCACAGTAACTGATAGCTGGTGCCAGGGCCATGGCCTGAAGTCAGAGTGCACAACATGTGTAGACATACCCTTCAGGAAAAGCAAGGTGACCCCAAGCTACCATATAGGTGGCAATCCTCTAAGCACAGAGGAGGTTATCATGGACCTGGGGACCCAGGTTGACATTCGCCATTCTTCTGAGACTCACATTGCTAAAGTGGCTAGGAAGACCTTCTACATTGCCCACCTGATAAGGATGGGATTCACATCCAGCTCTAGTGGGTCATTGTTCCCCTGTACTCTTCAGTTATCAGACCGGTGATCGAGTCAAATGCCCTATTGTGGCTGTATCTCACCCAACATCTGCAGCAATTGGAGACACCCTGACTGTCCCCCACCTAAAGGATCAAGGAACCACAACAGCTGTCATATGCTGCCAGATTGAAGACACTCACACTCTATTCACTCACATACTGTCTGCTTAGAGGTGACATGTGCCTGACATGCGAGGCCATGTCCAAACAGGGATTAATGGACATGCTCCACCTCAGACTCAGAAGATCCACCTGAACCACTAGTGCAGGTGACTGACACCTTAGCAGGGATGTATGTTGGACATACAGGAGGGATGGAGTTATCACTCGGAGACTCCTATGCTGTGGAATACAATCCTGGTCCATTTGAGGCAGAGCACCTTGCTGGCTGTGTTCAAGAGGTATCTTGACCTAATGCTAGTCGGAGAATGTGTTCGTCCATCAACACATTGTAAGCGTAGTTTGACATGTCATATGTCTTGTTTAGTATACTGTGCCTCTGTCTACCTGTGACATAACATTGATACCCAGGGTAAACCTCCCATCTCCCATCCACTCATTAGGATTCCTGTTGAGGGACTCAACAAGTGTCTTTATGGACAACCTGTACTGGTAGTTTACTCATGTGTGGGGTGGCTTCTGTGTTTTGGATAATGCAGTACAGCCTGTCCTATATATGTCAGTGCTGGGGTTCAGGTCCCTCATGTGCATAGCTCCCTGCCATTCAGATTGTACAAGGTGCAGCATGTGCATTGATTCCAGCTTGGACATGGCTTTCTACATCAGGCACAGCTTGCATCTGGGTGGACAGCATGGCAGTGTGTGGAGCTGCACTCTGTTTAATCAGACTACACATTACATGTGTTCCAGCTCTGTCATACTCCTGGTGAGGTACTGTTGTGGACTTTACAGGTGCTGGATGTGTGTGCATGAGGTACACCCCACAGGGGCTGTTGTGGTCATTTCTACTGCTGATGAAAGATAACTGCAAAACCGGAATGACCTCCACTTAGCTAGATGTCAGACAGCATGGACCATACAATCACAACTGGAAACAGGACCCTCTCCACAAAGGGAAAGTGTCCTGTCTGGTGGACCCCAGCCATAAACAAACTGTATGACAGATGAGGGTTACTAATGCAAGACAGAGCTACATCTCCATAAGGGAAGACAGCTGAGATCAGCACTAGTAGAAAGCTACATTATCTCATGAAGACATGCAAGGTCAACTTGGGGACATAAATCACCAAAGACAATGAAGGTAACCACACTGCTTTCTTCAGTTATGTCAGACACCTGGTTGTGAACCCTCGGATATGCTCAGAGTTGATACACAACAACATATATTCCAGTGACCTGACAGATATTGGCAACATTCCGGCGGACAGCTTCAGTGCGATGGCCTACCTCCCTCACCCCCAAAACAAGATAGTTATCACTGCTGTATGTAACCTCACTGTCATCTTGGATGTCCATGTGAGAGCCACACTCAGCAAAGACAAGTACACAGCATCCATGGGACCTGCTGGTATTTCCAGTTGCATGCTATGTGAACTCCAGAAGGGGCTGGACCCATATATACAACTGCTAGTTAACCTTAGTCTTGCTACAGGATATGTACCTGAACACTGGCATATGGCAACAGTGGTCCCACTCCACAAGGGAGATGCCTCCACAGACCATGGCAACTACCACCACACAGGCTTAACCAGCCTTGTCTGCAAAGATATGGGAGGAGTCATGGAGCTCTTACACAGACACATTACTGACCTACAGACCCTTGTTCCCACCTAGTTCAGCTTTGTACAGGGCAGATCCTGCCTTTTGCACCTTTGCACCCGAAAAGTACCTACCATGAAGATCAGGGTTCTTCAACACATGTCATATGCTTCGAATAGAGGAAGTCCAGCTTTGTTCAGTGTCATACCGCATACTTACAGGTGACCTATGCCTGACATACAAGACCATGTCCAATCAGGATTTGGTAGACATGCTCCACTGCAAGCAATCCAAATCCACCAGAGCCATGAAAGCTGAGTATTTGAACCTCACCACATACATGTATAGGACATGCTGGAGGGACAGAGCCATAACTCAGAGGCATCTCACACTCTAGCAGAGTATCCCAGTTCATGTTTGACAGAGTCCCTCACTGACTCTCTTCAGGAGACATCTGGACAACTGCATATGAGACGGAGGCACAGACTAGACAGAGACACAGTCATGTTATTCAGTTACGTAAGGGGGTCATAATGTGTCACTACTAAGTCAGAGGCACAATATTCAGAATCTATTCTGTACACTTATTACCACTATAAGGGGTCGCAATAGCCACATCACTATGGCTAGGCTTATACATGCACTAGGGCAGATAGCCTAGTATGAACCTGTGAACATAGGCCTGGGGCAGTTCCTGCTATTAGGACAGTGGTCTGCAGCAAGCTATATAGTAGTAGTCGGTTTTAGCCATTGGTTTTTGACCATGGCTATTCCATGTTGCTTCTTGTTGTGGTACAAACATGGGTGTGTGGTTATCCATGCTATTTATTGCTAGTCACCCTCATTTTGTATCTTGTTCCATGTTTTTGCACATGTACATCACTGTATGACGTGCAGCTGTTTCCACAGGGTCATATGCGTGGATATGGATGTTAGTTGGGGTCCTCAGGTGTGCATATTGTACATGATATTACATTACTTAACACATGGCATTCATGCCTCAGGTGGTGCTGCAGGGCCACCTCTGTCGGATACACATACTACACTCCCTGTACATTTGGAAGCAGGTTGTGTCATGTTAGGCATCCCTGTTACTGTATGAGTGAGTCAGAGCGGGTATCAGTCCCAGTGTTCCTACTGACCAAGCATATGTGCTATGCGTTGCCTCTTTGCCAAGGCCAGGTCATACTGGGCACGCCTCCTTCTTCATTCATGCTAACGAGTGCAGACCTGGTTTAAAGTGCTTAAAAGTGCCTTTATGGCACTTTGATTGACAGGTCTTGTACTCATTTTGAAAGTCTGGAGACAAAAATAAATTCCCACTACCAGTCTCGAGCCCAGGACCTTGGTAACATTAGTCTGTATGACCTACCACTAAGCCATAACAGCCATACAAAATCACTCTGCTAAAATAAATATAACAGTCAATAGTAGGAATTAGTATAAAGGCAATATAGGAGATGTACCATCCAAAGCATGTGAGGTAAAGTTTTAATGGCCAAATCACTGGATTCCCATACTAACCTTCACACTCACAGAACACTGTCAACAGCATACCAGCATGGTCCACGCCCTACAATCTGAAAGGGCAACGCCTATCTCACATACCTTTTTATAGCAGTGTCCTGAAATCACAGTGAGACATGCAATCAACACACACCTGGCTGCATGCAATTAGCAAATGCTGCCTTACAATTGGTGCAGGGGCCATCACATGGACCTATGCAGATACCTACAAAAGTATTCAGTACCCACACTCCACTCATGCAATACAGTCATTGCACAAACCTAATGAGAAAGAGAGAGAGAGAGAGAGAGAGAGAGAAGAGAAAATATACAGACAGCCAGCAGCAAAACCATGAGTAGCAAACAGCAAGCAGCAAGCAAGCACCACTGACACAGCAACAGCTGCCACAAACACAGGTAATGCAAAGTAGCAGGTTAATACTGTGTTTACTGTGACACCTCAAATGTATCATAGTTCACTATCTATAGCTCTGTCCATGAGATAGGTTTTGTGTGCATAGTCCTGAAATATATACATATGTAATATTGCTGTACATGTTGCCCATCGTGAAACTTCCGTAGCTTAGAACAGAAGGCCAGTTGTGCATATGATGCAGTAGATACCAGGGTCAGTAGAGGTTACTCCTCATTGGTGTGGGACCACTGTGTCTGTATGGCACTCTTCAGGTACACATCCTGTAGTATGGCCAGGGAGTAGTATTAGTCTGTAATGTGGTGCCATGTCCTCCAGGGGTGAATGTAGCACACATCCAGGGATACCATTCTGTAACAGTGATGCTATGTGTCCTGCAATGTTGAGGGTGGCCCTCACCTGGACATGTGAGAGGATAGGGAGGTTACAGTCATCTGTGATAACTAATTCCACTTGTGTAGGAGAATGGGGGGGGTATCTGCACCTAAGCTGTCTGCAACAATATTGCCAATATCTCAAACATGTTTTCCATACGGAAATGCACACACGGTAACATCCCACATCCACACACTTGCCACATTCAGGCTTCAAAACACTATCTAGGTATATTCTGGTACATCTGCATGTTACAGTAGCATGTAGCACTATACTGAGTAGTGGCAGTTGTCTGTTGCTATGTTGTTTGGATAGAGTAAAAGGAGCATTTGTTTATCCTACTTTGTTTTGTGGACATTAGTTGAAGTGTAACCTTACATGCATCATTGGTACCAACACCTTCTGTGTTGTTGTTCTGTTTGTACAGAGTGCTGTCAACATCACTGTTTGTTAAGGGAAATGTGCACCCTGCAGTGCATAGCCCCATTTGGCAAAAGAGACATCCCACCCCCACCATTGTGCACACACACCAACCCCACCCACAGTAAAACGCATACTTTCCATTTGCAAGATCCAAACCCCTACCTAGATGTGTTATGACTGTAAAGGCAGACACATTAGCAGAGTGTGCTATTTGCATTAGTAAAAGCAATCTTTTCCAATGCTGTACTTAGAGGGTGCTGACATCATCTGTGTTTACGAAGAGGGATGTGCACCCTGTAGTGTGTTCTCCCAGTTGGCAAAAGGCACTTTCTCTCCACAGCGTTATGCACACACACAAACCCCACTCATACTAACACACATACATTCCCTTTGCAGGATTCAAACCCCTACTTAACTATGTTATGACACTAGAGACAGACGTATTAGCAGAGCGCGCTATTCGCATTACTGGGAGATTTCATTTCAGTTGATCTACTTATAGGGTGCTGACATCATCAGTGTTTAGAAAGTGGAATGAGCTCCCTGTGGTGTGTTTCCACAGTTGCCAAAAGGGATGTTCTTCTCATACACACACTTAACCCCATTCACACACACACATGCCATTTGCTGGATTCAAACCCCTACCTAACTATGCTATGACACTAGAGACGGACGTATTAGCAGAGCGCGCTATTCGCATTACTGGGAGATTTCGTTTCAGTTGATCTACTTATAGGGTGCTGACATCATCAGTGTTTAGAAAGTGGAATGAGCTCCCTGTGGTGTGTTTCCACAGTTGCCAAAAGGGATGCTCTTCTCATACACACTTATACACACACTTACCCCCATTCACACACACACATGCCACTTGCTGGATTCAAACCCCTACCTAACTATGTTATGACACTAGAGACAGACGCATTAGCAGAGCACGCTATTCGGATTACTGGGAGGTAGCATTTCTACTGATCTACTTATAGGGTGCTGACATCTTCATTGTTTGGAATGGGGAATGTGCATCCTGTGGTGTGTTTTCACAGTTGTTAAGAGGAACATTTGAACTAAGTGTGTGAGCATGCCCAGTTCAGCCTTCCCATGGCATGTTGTGTGAATGATGTCTCATTTATCAAAGTGTGTGAGCATGCCCAGTGTGAGCTTTCCATATGTTGAACTATGCAGCCCATCACAGTTGTGGATGAGTGTGAACTCCAAAAAATAACTCCTGTTTAAGGTTGTGTGTTCTGTGACATGTTGTGTAGTTACTGTCCAGATGCTTCCTGTGAACACAACAGGGATTATACTGTGCCTGCAGGTTTTGCATGGGATACTTTGCATACAATTGTTAACATCCATTCCTACTGACCTAGCACTGTAGTACTGTATAGTGTAGTGGTTCAGTACTTTCACTGTGGTGGACAGTATCCTGGGCTTTAGTCCTATCACTGATTTACATTTCCATACTGTGCACAACAGCCTCTTTAGGGTCCAGTTGTGCACGTCTGCACAAAGGCAGTGCCTCTATGGACTCTGGTAATTACTGCCCCATAAGCTTAACAAGTGTAGTCTGCAAAGGTATGGAGAGGATCATAATGGAGCTCATAAAGAAAGATATGGGGGACATGCAGACATTGTACCTGTCCCAGTTTGTGTTGATCAAGGGCAAGTCATGCCTTTTGTACTTGGTTGACATTATCAAAACAGTAACTAAGGCCATTGATGAGGGAAAGGCAGTCCATAGAGCCTACCTTGCCCTTGAAAACACTTTCAACGCAATACCCCACTCAGGTATTGTAGGAAACCCTACCAACAGAAATGTACACCCATATGTCACAAGATCAGGTTGCAAACTGTCTGACGGACAGGACCCACAGGGTTAGAGTTGCTGGCACTATGTCAGACACCAGGCCAGTCACATGTGGTCTCACACAGGGCTCAGTCCTTGGCCCCTATTGTTTGTTATCTACTTCTCAGAAGTACAGGCCAACATGGGAGGACTTTGGCTGACAAAGTTTGCAGATGACTGCACACTGGGTGCCATAGTGGACAGTGCATCAGACACGGATATCCTTCAGAAGGGACTCACGGACACTGATAGCTGGTGCCAGAGCCATGGCCTGAAGTCAACTTGCAAAACATGTGTAGTCATACCCTTCAGGGAAAGCAAGGTAACCCCAAGCTACCATATAGGTGGCAATCCTCTAAGCACAAAGGAGGTTATCATGGACCTGGGGACCCAGGTTGACAGTCACTGTTCTGATGACACTCACATTGCTAAAGTGGCTAGTAGGACCTTCTACATTGTCCACATGATCAGGAAGGGATCCACATCCAGATCTAGTGGGTCATTGTTCCCCTGTACTCTTCACTTATCGGACCGGTGATCTGGTACACTGCCTTATCTGGATGTATCTCACCTGACATCTGCAGCAAGTGGAGAGACCCTGAATGTCCCCAACAAAGGATAAAGGGTCTCCAACATCTGTCATATGCTGCCAGATTGAAGACACTACAGCTCTATTCAGTCACATACTGTCTGCTTACAGGTGACATGTGCATGACATGCAAGCATGTCCAACCAGGGATTAATGGACATGCTCCACCTCAAAATCGTCAGATCCACCTGAACCACTAGTGCAAGTGACTTACACCATAGCAGGGATGTACATTGGACATGTTGGAGGGTGGATTTATCACTCGGAGACTCCCTATGCTGTGGAATACAATCACGGTCCATGTGAGTCACAGCACCTTGCTGGCTCTGTTCAAGAGGTATCCTGACCTGTGGATGGGAAATCATAGGTTTACCCCGGGGATCGTCACTGTGTCACTGCTGGAGACAGGCACGTCCAACTAATGGGCACAGTACTGTTTCCATATAAGGGGTGGCGTACGCAACCAGACTCTGGGCTAGGCTTAGAACTGCCTTGGGGCAGATAGCCTAGTATGAACCTATGAACCTATCTGACCATGTTGCATTATGTTCATATGTGAACTACTTACAACGGCCTCATCCAACATCAGTAGTGTATTCCACAACATGGGTGTACATTGGCAAACACTACCGATGTGCCCAAGGCCATTTCTAATGCTTATTGGATAGTGTGTTTGTCCGTCAACACATCGTAAGTGCAGTTTGACATGACATATGTCTTGTTTTGTATACTGTGCCTCTGTCTACCTGTGACACAACATTGATACCCAGGGTATACCTACCATCTCCCATCCACTCGTTAGGATCCCTGTTGAGTAGAATCAATGAGTGACTCTATGGATAACCTGTACTGGTAGTTTACTCATGCGTGGGGGTGGCTTCTGTGTTATGGATAATGCAGTGCAGCTTGTCCTATGTATGTCAGTGCTGGGGTTCAGGTCCCTCATGTGCATATCTCCCTGCCATTCACATTGTACAAGGTACGGCATGTGCATTGCTGCCAGCTTGGACATGGCTTTCTACATCAGGCACAGCTTGTGTCTGGGTGGCCAGCATGGCAGTGTGTGGAGCTGAATTCTGTTTAATCAGGTGACACATTACATGTGTTCCAGCTCTTTGATACTCCTGGTGAGGTACTGTTGTGGACTTTACAGTTGCTGAATGTATCTGCTGAGGTACACCCCACAGGTGCTGTTGTGGTCATTTGTAATGCTGCTGAAAGATAACTGCAAAACCACAATGACCTCCCGTTAGCTAGATGTCATAACCCTCATGATTAGGTTGGTATACGGATTGTTTCTGTTAACCCTACAGCCACATTTTTGTCCAATGCAGGATATCTATCACCTTGTGTCCCCCATTCTGGCATTACATGTTAGGTATGTCATGGGTCGACACCTATGTGGGAATTGGTGGTCACTTACTGGATATCCACAGAGGCTGACTATACTGTTTTCACCATTTAACATGCTGACATGGCTATGGCACCAGTTGTCTGTTTCTATGTGGCCCTTTATTGGATGCTTGTGTCAGCTGGTGTATCGGATATGTCAGGCGGCTTGTTGTCCTCTACAAACATGTTCCAGCACAGTCCTTACTTGTTGGCCTGTACCTATGGGGCATATATACCAGATGGTGAAGGTCCCAGGACCAAGCTTTGTGGGATGCCTGTTATATGTGGTTTGTAGTCTGACATGGCTGCTGCATGTCTGACCATGTCAGTTCTGTCGTTGGTCTGGTTTGCAACCCCTCTCATGACATTGGGGTGTATATATCAGCTGGTGAGCAAATCTATACGGAACACATAGGGTATTGTACAGAAGGCTTTGCAAGGTCCAGCTACACTGTGTGGACCACATTGCCCTCATCACTGACTTCAAGTACTGTTTCAACTGAGTCACACATGTTTAGGGGTGGGGTCTGCACTTTGTAAACCCACACTGGGTAGGGTCGGTGTCAATAGATCCACAATATCATTATGTCTGTGGTACATGCTGGTCCTTTCCATAGCTGTGCAGACCAAACCTCTCATGATTCTGTGGTGGTTGTTTTACTATCCATTCAGGAGACACCTTTGTTGAGAACACCCACTGTTGTTGTACACTGCTCTTTGGAGTGCGCACCCTGTGGTAAGGGTGACATAATGTCAGGGAGGCGGCAGTCTGCTGGGGAAGGTATTTGGCATTATGGGGGTTTGCACTGCACATGTCAGGATGTATGTTGGCCATACCTGTGTGTGTCTGGTATGTTGTTTGTAATATCTGTGTGATCCGAGCATATCCAGGAATCAACAACATGCTTACTACCATCATTTGCAACAGCCTTGGGGTTATCTGTAGTGTCCTGTACAATCTGTATCATAATGGGTTCATACTAGGCTACCCCCCTAGGGCATCTGTAAGCCTGCATGTCCATTTTGTTTGATGGATTCTGGGGAATTGTCTACACCTGTGTCAGTGCTAGTATGATACCAGGGTATAGTGACAAACAGCTCAGAAGCTGACTTCACACTTCTTCGGACTGAGATGGTATCCATTAAGCCCACTGGGCCAGTGGAAACCACAACACACAATGGTGACTCCTGCACAGACACTTTCTACGGACATCTCCGAGTAAGCATGGACCATGCAATCACAAATGAGAATGAGACCCTCACCACCAAGGGAAAGTGGCCTGTCTGGTGGACCCCAGCCATAAATGAACTGTATAACAGATGAAGGATACTAATGCAAGACAGAGCTACATCTCCAGAATGTAAGGCAGCTGTGATCAGCAGTAGTAGAAAGCTACATTCTCACATAAAGACACCCAAGTTCAACTTGGGGACATAAATCACCACAGACGATGAAGGTAACCACACTGCTTTCTTCAGTTATGTCTGACGCCTGGGTGGGAACCCTCATATATGCTCAGATTTGGTACACAACAACTTATATTCCAGGGACCTGACAGATATTAGTGACACCCTGGCAGACCAGTTCAGTGCAATGTATCCCTCCCTCACCCCAAAACATGATAGTTATCACAGCTGTATGTAACCTCACTGTCATCCTGGATGTCCATGTGAGAGCCGCAGTCAGCAAAGATGAGTACACAGCATCAATGGGACCTGATGGTATCCCCAGTTGCATGCTATGTGAACTACAGATGGAGCTAAACCTGTATATGCAGATGCTATTTAACCTTAGCCTTGCTACAGGATCTGTACCTGAACACTGGCGACGGCAACAGTGGTCCCACTCCACAAAGGAGATGCCTCCACAGACCCTGGCAGCTACCACCACACAAGCTTAAACAGCCTTGTCTGCAAAGCTTTGTGAAGGGTCATTATGGAGCTTCCACACAGAGACATTGGTGTCCTACAGACCCTTGATCCCACCCAATTCAGCTTTGTACAGGGCAGATCCTGCGTTTTGCACCAAGTTGACTACTTTGAAACTGTCAGTAGAGCCGTTGATGAGGGCTACACAGTACACACAACCTACCTGTGCTTGGCTAAGGCCTTTGACACAATACCCCACTCAGGCATCATAGACAAGCTCAACAGCTGAAATATAACACCATATGTCACAGCATAGGTTGCAAAATGGCTCAGAAACAGAACCCATAATGTCAACATTGCAGGTGCCTTGTCAGGTTCAAAGCCAGTCACAAGTGGTGTCCCACAAGGTTGTGTCCTGGGACCTCTCTTATTTGGTATTTACTTTTCAGATGTGAAAGCAAACATAGGAGGGTTGTGGCCGACAAAGTTTACAGATGACTGCAACCTGGGCACCATAGTGAATACATCAGCCAGCACACACATCCTACAGACTGCCGTCACACAGACAGATAGCTGGTGCTGGACTCATGGCCTGAAACTGACTGCAACTGATGTGTAGCCATCCCCTTTGGGAGGAACACAGTACCCACAGATCTGTACATAGACAGCAACCCAATGAGTACAGGAAACAAATCAGACAGCTGGGGACACATGTAGATAGTGACATCTCATTTGACACCCATGTTGCCAAAGTTGTTTGACAGACTTTCTATCTTGGCCACCTTATCATGGAGGGTATTCCATCCAGACCATAGGAGGTCATTGTACCACTATACTTCTCCCTTATCAGGCCCATGCTTGAATACAACGCCCCATTTGGTATGTACCTCAACCAGCACTTGCAGCAGCTGGAGAGACCCCACAAGTACCTTACCATGAAGATCAGGGATCTACAACACATGTCATATACTTCAAGAATAACTAAAACAAGCTTTTTTCAGTGTCATACCACATACGTACAGGTGACCTATGCCTGACATACAAGACCATGTCCAATCAGGATTTGGTAGACATGCTCCACTGCAAGCAATCCACATCCACCAGAAACATGGGAGCTAAAGATTTGAACCTCAGCACATACATGTATAGGACATGCTGAAGGGACAGAGTCATAACTCAGAGGCATCTCAAACTCTAGCAGAGTATCCCAGTTCATGTTAGACAGAGTACCTCACTGACTCTCTTCAAGAGACATCTGGACAGCTGCATGTGGACAGGGGCACAGACTAGACAGAGGCATAGTCACATTATTCAATTATGTAAGGTGGTCATAATGTGTCACTACTAAGTCAGAGGCACAATATTTTGTATCTATGCAGTACACATATTACCACTATGAGGGGTGGCAATAGCAATATTCATCAAGGACACCCTCACCTCATAGTTGGTGGCAACACACGATGCATTGGACACCATCCGGGTGCAATTAACCATAGGCAAGACTGCTCTGCAGTTTGTAGCATGTTACAGGCCATCCTCTGAAACTCAGGTACCTCACAGAGCTTTCATAAAAACAGTGGCGGGGATACATGCACCTGCAAACACCATCACACTGGGTGATCCCAACTATCCAAATATAGACTGGGATCAGTACTACAGCCCCAACACTCTAGCCCACAGGTTCCTAGAGTTCATACACTCACATGCCATGGAAGAACTAGTCACCATCCCCACAAGAGGAGACAACATAGTAGATCTCATCATCACAAACATGGGCTCACAATGTTCAACACCAGAGGTATACCCATCATTGGTGAGATCAGATCATAACCTACTCTCAGTGGAAGTCCACATCCCACCCCACCCCAGATAGAAAAGACCACAGTGCAGAACTTCTCAGAAGCCGACTACACACTTCTAATGACTGGTGTGGTCTTTTCAAAGCCCCAAGCCAGCAGACACCATTACCCAAGCCACTGTATCACTTACAACTGCCTTCTACCAGCACCTTCAGGACTGCATGGATGAGGCAATCCCAAACAAAACACAGACTCGTTGTACCAGAGGCAAGCGTCCAGTGTGGTGGACCTCAGCCATATACAAGCACTACAACACAAGGAAGGAGGTACTACAAGATAGAGCGATATCCGTGGAAGGGTAGACACCCTGCTCAATATAGGTGAAACACTGAGTTCCCCATGAAATCATCCAAGGCGAATATTGGGAGTAAACCCACTAAGGACTCACGGGACAACCATGAGGCCTTTTATACATCGTTACACACCTGGGAGGAAACTCCCAGATATGCTCAGAATAGGCTCAGAATGCTGTAAATATCACTGAACCTACAGACATTGCCAACATACTGGCTGACAGGTTCAGTGCAGATTTCTCCCCACCCCTCCACCACAACTGGAGATATGTATGAAAGAGGATTGTAGCCCCCAAACATCTCAAATGCTCAGGTGGGAACTGCTCTATCCAAGGGAAAACGCAGCATCCATGGGACCAGATGGTGTCCCTGGTTTTGTGCTCCATGAACTCACTCAAGAATTAAACCCGCAGTCAGGGCAGCTGTTTGATCTTAGCCTCAACTCAGGATATGTTCCCAAGGAGTGGCATATGTCAATGGTGGACCCACTTCACATGGGGTGCCTCCACCAACCACGGAAACTACCATCCCATCAGCTTGACAAGCAGGGTCTGCTAAGCTATGGAGAAGATCATAATGGAAGTCATAGATGAGGACATAGGGGACTTGCAGACATTAGATCCAACCCAGTTAGGCTTTGTCGAGGGCAGATCATGCCTTTTAAACTTGGTTGACTGTTTCATAACAGACACCAAGGCCATTGACAAGGGCAAGGCACTCCACACAGCCTACCTTGACCTGGCAAAGGCTTTCAACACAATACCCCACTCGGGTATCATTGAAAACATCACCAGCTTAAATGTGAACCCATACATCACAAGATGGGTTGCAAACTGGCTACGTGACAGAACAGACAGGTTCAGACTTGCTGGTGCCATGTCACACTCCACAACTGTCACAAGTGGTGTCCCACAGGGCTCAGTCCTGGGCCCACTATTGCTCAGCATCTACTTTTCAGAAGTACAAGCAAACACAGCAGGATTATGGCTGACAAAGTTTGAAGATGACTGCAAACTGGGAACCATAGTTGGACACCCATCTGACACAGACATCCTTCAGAAGGGTGTCATAGACACGGATAACTGGTGCCAGAGCCATGGCCTTACATTAAACACTAAACAATGCATAGCCATACCCTTTGGGAAGAACAAGGTTACCACTAGTTCCCATGTAGGTGGCAATCCTCTAAGCACACAGGAGGTTATCAGGGACCTGGGCACCCAGGTTGACAGTAACCTTTTGTTTGACACTCACGTTGCCAGGGTAGTTAGGTAGAACTTCTACATTGCCCACCTCATCATGCAGGGATTCACATCTAGATCCAGGAGGTCATTGTTCCCCTGTACTCTTCACTCATCGGACCATTGATTGAGTGCAATGCCCCATTCAGCATGTATATGACCCGACACCTATGGCAATTGGATGGGCCCACAAATTCCTCGACAGGAGGAGAAAGGGTCTCAAACATATTTCTTATGCTGCCCGACTGAAGGAATTCCAGCTTGATTCCGTGACTTACCGTCTGCTCAGAGGTGACCTGTGCCTGACATCCAAGGCCATGTCCAAACCTGAGTTAATGTACACGCTTCACCTCAAGACCTCTACATCCATCAGAACTACAGTGGCAGGAGATTTAAACCTCAACACAGATATTAATAGGATGTGCTGGAGGGACAGATTCTTCAACCAGAGAGTCCCTATGCTGTGGAACAACATCCTGGTACATGTGAGGCTGAGTACCTCACTGGCTTTGTTCAAGTGAGATCTTAATCAATGGACGGGAGATTGCAGGTATGCCCCAGGGATAACCTCAGTATCACTGCTTGTCAGAGGCACAGCAATATAATGAGCAAATTATCCGTCAGAGTGAAGGCGGCAGACTCCACGGAACTCTGGTCTAGGCTTATAAATGCCCTAGGGCAGATAGCCTAGTATGAACCTGTGAACCTGTGAACATAGGCCTGGGGCAGTTCCTGCTATTAGGACAGTGGTCTGCAGCAAGCTATATAGTAGTAGTCAGTTTTAGCCATTGGTGTTTGACCATGGCTAATGCATGTTGCTTCTTGTTGTGGTAACAACAGGGGTGTGTGGTTATCCATGCCATTTATTGGTAGTCACCCTCATTTTGTATCTTGTTCCATGTTTTTGCACATGTACATCACTGTATGAGGTGTGACCCTGGTAGTGTCAGGGTGCTGATGTGCGCTTTGACCCTGTTTTCTATTACAGCACTGATATGTGCATTCCCTATACTGTGTGCATTTACACTGCACACATCTTGCTGTTTATACCTTTGGCATTGGGTAGCATTACATCTAGGTTCCTATCCCTTGTGATAGCTATGAGGTGGGTTTGTGTTTTTGTGGTTTATGATTGGTGAGGGTGGATGTTAGTCATGGTCCACAGGGTCATATGCGTGGATATGGATGTTAGTTGGGGTCCTCAGGTGTGCATATTGTACATGATATTACATTACTTAACACATGGCATTCATGCCTCAGGTGGTGCTGCAGGGCCACCTCTGTCGGATACACATACTACACTCCCTGTACATTTGGAAGCAGGTTGTGTCATGTTAGGCATCCCTGTTACTGTATGAGTGAGTCAGAGCGGGTATCAGTCCCAGTGTTCCTACTGACCAAGCATATGTGCTATGCGTTGCCTCTTTGCCAAGGCCAGGGCATACTGGGCACGCCTCCTTCTGCCTACTGGGACAAGGTCAGGTTGTTCCTCCTCCAAGTCACCCCTGCCTGTGGTGGCCTTGGCAATGGTGGGGATGTTTGGCCCAGCCCTGTGCTGGTCCTGCTGCAGCTGTTTCCGCAGGATCATATTATGTAGCATAGCACATATCATGATCATTTGGGTACATGTAGTTGGTGTGTACTGCAAAGCTCCACCAGGCGTGTCCAGACACCGGAACCGTGACTTGAGCAGCCCAAACACACGCTCTATGATATTACGTGTTTGTGCGTGTGCCTCATTATGGCGTTCCTGTTCGGGTGTGTGTGCATTTCTGATGGGTGTCATCAGCCACGGCTCAAGTGCATAACCAGCATCCCCCACTAGGTGTCCGTGTGGGAAGTCCCCATTGGCAAATGATTGGTACAGCTGCGTCAGATGCCAGATGTGGGAATCATGGTAGCTCCCAGGGCAGCCAGCACACACATTCATTATTATGCCCTGGCCATCACACACGACCTGGCAGTTGATGGAGGGGTATCCCTTGTGGTTAATGTAGACTCTACCCCGCTCACCGGCTGGTGCCTTGATGCATATGTGCGTGCAGTCTATTGCACCCAGCACCTCAGGGTATCCCGCTATTTGCTGGAAGAGACGCATATTGCTGGCCACAACCTCACGGTCATTAGGGACATATATATGATCACTGACATGTGGTGACATGGCATCCAGGAACTGGTGCAGTACCCTGGAGGCTGATTCCTGTGATATCCCCATCATATCGCCAGTTGGTCTCTGGAAGGTACCTGTTGCTAGTATTCTTAGGCCAACACATACCTTGGTTTCCACTGGGATGGGTTCCCCTCTGTTGGTTCTGTGTGTGAGGCGTGGCCTGCACAGCTCAACAATCTGCTGCAGGAGCTCTCTGTCCACTCTATAGCGCTCTACTATCTCCAGCTCATGTAACCCATGGTAGGTGACCCTGGGCCTGTATACTCTTCTCCTTCTCCTCACTCTGGGTTGTCTGTCAGCATCTGCATTATCACCACCCTCAGCAATTCGCCTATGTCTGATTATAACATCTATGGCAGCCCCTAGCATTTCTGCTCTGAGTTCAGCTTTTTTCAGTTTTCAATTCTGATAGCTTAGTTTCTGGCAGTATCTCTTGTGAGAAACAGCCTGCACTGCTCTCTGTTGTGTTTTAAGTGCTGGGTTGGGTTTCTAGTCTGCCTGTGTAATTGCCTGCTTCCAATTGTTTCCACCAATTAACTCCAGCAGTATTCCCTGGCAGTTTCCTGTATTTTGGTTGTTTCCTGCTTCCTCTCTGTTTCCTGAGGGGAGCAATGTGCACACCAGCTTAAACACGCTCACAGTCACTTAACGCAGCGCACATCCCTACACCGTGTTACACGCGCACACATCCTTACACGGTGTTAGCTAGGCTGATTCATGCTAAAGCGCGCGCACTGCCTTACACGTGCGCCGCGCAAACCGTTGTAAACAGTTTGCAACATGCTCCCACATGTAGAACCTGCCTCACACGCACGCACACGCGCGCATGCACGTATATCAAGAAACTTTGAGTGTAGGGATAGCGTATGCCCTCAATTTCTTCACTTTCCTAGTGTTCTGTTGGGACACACCTCCCTCCCTGATGTCTGTCTGTCATCTCTTACCTTACATTGCCCTCCAATCTGGTACATTTCTTTATATCCTTCCCCCCCATGATGTCACCTACCTCTTACTCTGTTCCTCCCCCTTCTGTAACTCTTACACTATTCAGAAAGTGCTCATTACCTATGTGGCAGTGTGATTCAGTATTGTAACCCTCATTTACATAGGATTGCCTAGTAATGCTTAGTTACATATCTTACACGGAGCTTCCCCTTGACAAGCACTAAACGGAGGCCATATTGTTTTTGCTCTGCAAGTCCCTCCATTGACATTTCATGTAATACATAAATCCCACAATTGTGGGCTTATAAGCTTCGGTTTTCAGTTTTAGGTAGCGCACCCCGTTTGCGCGGGTGTGCGCTACAGTTAAACACATAAATCCCGTGAAAAAAAAAAAAAGTTATATAACTTTTTTTTGCAACACTTTTCATGCCAATGGCCACATATTTGGCCATTGGCATGCTTATAACAAATGCACCCTTTATTTGGAGCTGACATAGCTCCGTTTTAATTTGCAGAAATGTACTCAGTTGTCAGCTGAGTACATTTCTGCAACACGTCCGTTACACGGACTGGTTTGGGCCGTGGATCGCTCACATACCTCATTTGCATATCTTGGAGCTGCAAATGAGGTATTGAGCATTTCCACGCCCACTCCGTGTAAGAGGCGTGTTAGCTGTCTCTTACACGGAGATTTGGGCTGTTGCTGAATCAGGAGGCTTACACGGAGGCTTACACTACTCTTAAACTCCGTGTAAGCCTTCCTGAATCTGGCCCATATACATTTACATATATATATTTTTATATATATATATATATATATATATATATATATATATATATATATACATATATATATATATATATATATATATATATATGTATGTATATGTATATAGATATATAAATATATGTGTGTGTGTGTGTGTGTGTGTGTGTGTGTGTGTGTGTGTGTGTGTATGTATATGTATATATATATATATATATATATATATATATATATATATATATGTATATTTATATGCATATATATATATATATATATAGATATATATATATATATATTTATATATATATATATATATATATATATAGAGGTTCATAGGTAGGTACTAGGCTATCTGCCCAAAGGTATTTATAAGCCTAGCCAGAATGTGTTGGCTTTTGCTGCCCCCTTAGATTAGTTCCCTGTGCCTCTGTCCAGCAAGCCACTGAAGTGACCCCCAAGGTAAACTTTCTGTTTCCCATCCACTCGTCAAGATTTCTTTTGAAGAGTGTTAGCGAGGAGCTCTGCCTAATGTAGATTGGGATCTTGTTCCAAAGCATGGGAAGTCTCTGGGACAGGAATCTATCCCTCCAGCACATCCTATTTATTGTTGTGGTGAGGTTTAGATCCCTAGAATGTGCGTCTCATGGGGATAAGGTTTTCTTTAGGTGGAGCATGTCCATCAATTCTGGGTTGGACATGGCCTTGTATGTCAGGCAGAGATCACCTCTGAGTAGGCGGTATGCAACTGAGGGCAGCTGTAATTTCTTCTGTCGAGCTGCATATGGCATCTGTTTGAGGCCAGTGATCCTCTTGGTGAAGTACGTCTGTGGTCTTTCCAGCTGTTGCAGGTGTCTTGTAAGATACATCCCAAATGGGTTGTTGTACTCTATGATGGGTCTGATGAGTGATGAGGAGAGGGGCACAATGACCTCTTTTAATCTAGATGTGAACCCTTTTGTGACTAGGTGGGCCATGTAGAAGGATTTTCTAACCACTTTGGCAATGTGATTATCAAAGGTGAGATCACTATCTACTTGTGTCCCCAGATCCCTTATTACGTCTTCCGTATTTAGAGGACTACCACCTATGTGGTAGTTTGTGGGTACTTTGTTTTTTCCAAAGGAGATGACTATGCACCTTTTGGCATTTAGCTTGAGGCCATGATTTTGACACCAGGTATCCGTCTCAGTGAGACCCTTTTGGAGGATGTCTGTGTCAGCCGGAGAGTCAATTATAGCCCCTAGTTTGCAGTCGTCTGTGAACTTGGTCAGCCATAGTCCTCCTGTGCTTGACTGTACCTCTGAGAAGTATATGCCAAACAGGAGGGGTCCTAGGACTGAGCCCTGGGGAACTCCACTTGTAACCAATTTAGAGTCGGACCTAGCTCCCGCAACTCTCACCATGTGGGTTCTGTCCATGAGCCAGTTGGCATCCCATCTTGTGACGTAGGGGTTTATGTTCAGGCTGGTGCATTTATATATATATGTGTGTATATATATATATATATATATATATATATATATATATATATATATATAGATATATATATATATATATATATATATATATATATATATATATATATATATATATATATATATATAGATATATATATATATATATATATATATATATATATATATATATATATATATATATATATATATATCAATACATTTTCCCTACTGTTGAATGACTATCCTGTATATGTTTGAAAAAACAACAAACATGCTTTCAGTGGAAATGGCTTATTGGTAATTTGTAGTGACTATGGTGTGCAGAGTCCTGGGTTCAAAGCTTGCAAGGGCTGATTGTTTTGTTGCTTTCCAGAACAAGGGCTGTTGGATATATAGTGATTAAGGCATTTTTAAGCAGTTGTAACCTGGTTTGCACGGGTCTGAGTGGCGGTAAACAATGCTAACTTCTGGTTAAATATGCTTACAGACAGCCTTAAAAGTGCTTAATCTGTATAGGCATTGCTCAGTGCTGTGCAAACATGCTTAATTCTGCTTACTACTTCTTAAAAGAGTTTACTCCCACTTACCTTCGAACTAATTTCTTTAAAAGAAAAGAAAAATGTGGTAATAGAAAAGTCGTGAAAAGGGGGCTATCAGAGGAAAAGACAATATAGAAAGTATCGAGCGATGTGCAGGATGGGTGTAGTGAAGGTCCATAGCTGTCCATTTCTTCTACAGCAACAGCTGTGCATATTTACTGATTTTGGAGGTTTAATTGGACACTGAAACCCCTGAGAGATGGCCGAGGACAACAATAATGTGTTGTTAAGCCAGTTATACCAGATTACATGTGTCCAGTGGACACATGCAAAATGGGCAGCTACGTATGGGGCAAAAATTTTTTGGGGAACAGATTGCCCTTTTATTTTTTTAAGGTGAAAATGACATGTTGGGGAAGGATAGTAAGTATATTTGGGGAGGTAGGTTGGATAGAAAGACAGACAAGACAGACTAGACAGCATACAGGGGTGGTATATGACACATGTGGGGGGTAAACACCTTGGATGGGGAGGGGTGTTTGGAAATCAGAAGCCTATGAGCCCCCAAATGGAAACAGTGGGACTGAGGTGCCCACCCATGGGCAGTCACCACTGCACCTTCATGGCCTCATAGGTGGCTGTGCTGGGGGCTGAGCAGGAGGGGCAGGCTGACCCTGTAATTGTGCCACTCGGCCCCCAAGCTGGCATAGTAGATCTACAAACTCCTTTCAGAGCTTGTTACCCACCAATCCCCGGACCTGGCTTTGGGTGACGGTATCCTGTCCATGCCCACTCCTGGGGGGGCCAAACCCCATCCCTTGAGGCAGTTTCACCCAAAGGTGGTGCAGGACCAGTGGATGAGGAGGTCCCAGGGTGGGTCCCAGATGTACCGGGGCCTGTTGCCATGGCCAGATGAGGTAGGAGAGGTGGGTCCACTGGGACTGGCCTTCCTAAACGTGCTATGGTGTTGCAGTTTTAGAACATATGTGTGTTAGTAATAGTCAACACAATCCAGGATTAGTTAGAACAACACAGATATTCCCATTAACCCCAAACAACAGATTTGGAAAAATTGAGTAGCAAACAGAACACATGTATATATGGAACCACAGTGGCCATAACAATGGCATGCAGGTTACATTGATATCAACAGGCTACCAGTGATAGCATTTCAACATGGAACATTAATAGAAACACATTTCAATATTTGTTGAACAATAGGACATATGTCCCAACAGTAGGTTTGGTGTAAAACATACCCATTGATTTGTGTGTTTAGATTATTGTTGCAGATATGGTGGGGGGATGTCAATTAACAACTTGTATATCCTTGCAATACTCACAACTTTAATGATCATTGCTCTAATCATTACTTTACATGTATTATTACAATACCCTATGGCCTTGGTTTTGTGAGTGGCATGTTTGTACACAGTGTATAATTCAACCTTCTTTAGCTACTTTCTACTTCTTTTACCTGGAAGATTTGTGGGTGGGAATGTTTGTTAACACTACCTGACTGTTTCTACACATATTCCCAAAATTCTAGTTAAAATTACGCATACAGCTTACTACCACTCCCGGGGTTCGAACTGTGGCTGTGTCTGCTAAAAATACAATAATTTATGTTCTATCAAAGTGGGCTATTAAGAAACTACTATTTTCCCCTTCAGTGTTTTCTAAGTCTCTCTTGGTTGTACAATCTGACCTTGTAATTACAACATTCTTATACAGACATTCTTAGACATATTTTTTTATGTAGCACAGTGTGGGAAACTATGATTAACACAACATTACTATTCAGATATCAGATCTTGGTGAATGCAATATGTCAAGCCATACAATACCAGGGTAAACACGACCAGTCCTGGATTTAGACCTTTATTGCCAGGCAGTTACAATTCTCTTACCTGGAAGACCTGTGGGGGGAATGTTTGTTAACACTACCTGACTGTTTCTACACATATTCACAAAATCCTAGTTGAAATTATGCATACAGCTTACTACCACTCCTGGGATTCAAACCATGGCTGTGTCTGCTAAAGATACAACAATTTGTATATCATCAGAGTGAGCTGTTGAAAAACTGCTGTTTATTTTTTTTGATGTTTTCTGTCTAAGTCTCTCTTGGTTGCACATTCTAACCTTGTAATTACAACATTCTTATACAGA